>NC_091096.1:14737032-14976357 GCF_024713975.1 Paralichthys olivaceus | reverse complement strand
AACAACCATTGGAGATCAAGATATTCTTCAATAACTTTTGTTCTGAAGGTCATAGAGACTTGGAAGTTGGTTCCATCTGAACTAATGTGGGGATGCCCGATCCATTGGTACCATCCCCGAGCTTCTACGACCTCCGGAAGGGGTCAAACCACCAAATCTCAACAAAAAAGTACACAATATTTTTGAATAACTTTTTCCCTGAAAGTCGTAGAGACTTGGGCATTTCACACATAGTCAAGGGGAGACAGCCACGCACCCACACCCAATTTCAGCACGTTTCGAGCAAGCAGCGCAGAGTTATTCACCCTATGGTGAGTAGGGTTAGGGCTGAAATGAGGGTTAGGGTTAGGGTTAGGGTTGCAATTAGGGTTAGGGTTGCAGCCAGGGCCAGGGTTAGGGTTGGGGAATGAAGCCCATTGGAGATTGAAGATTTTCTTGAATAACTTTTGTTCTGAAGGTCATAGAGACTTGGAAGTTGGTTCGAGCTGAACTAATGTGGGGATGCCCGATCCATTGGTACCATCCCCGAGCGTCTACGACCTCCGCAAAGGGTCAAACCACCACATCTCGAAGAAAAAGTACGAGCTATTTCTCAATAACTTTTTGTCTGAACGTCGTAGCGACTCGGGCATTTCACACATAGTCAAGGGGAGACAGCCACGCACCCACACCCAATTTCAGCACGTTTCGAGCAAGCAGCGCAGAGTTATTCACCCTATGGTGAGTAGGGTTAGGGCTGAAATGAGGGTTAGGGTTAGGGTTAGGGTTGCAATTAGGGTTAGGGTTGCAGCCAGGGTTAGGGTTGGGGATGAACAACCATTGGAGATCAAGATATTCTTCAATAACTTTTGTTCTGAAGGTCATAGAGACTTGGAAGTTGGTTCCATCTGAACTAATGTGGGGATGCCCGATCCATTGGTACCATCCCCGAGCTTCTACGACCTCCGGAAGGGGTCAAACCACCAAATCTCAACAAAAAAGTACACAATATTTTTGAATAACTTTTTCCCTGAAAGTCGTAGAGACTTGGGCATTTCACACATAGTAAAGGGGAGACAGCCACGCACCCACACCAAATTTCAGCACGTTTCGAGCAAGCAGCGCAGAGTTATTCACCCAATGGTGAATAGGGTTAGGGCTGAAATGAGGGTTAGGGTTAGGGTTAGGGTTGCAATTAGGGTTAGGGTTGCAGCCAGGGCCAGGGTTAGGGTTGGGGAATGAAGCCCATTGGAGATTGAAGATTTTCTTGAATAACTTTTGTTCTGAAGGTCATAGAGACTTGGAAGTTGGTTCGAGCTGAACTAATGTGGGGATGCCCGATCCATTGGTACCATCCCCGAGCGTCTACGACCTCCGCAAAGGGTCAAACCCACCACATCTCGAAGAAAAAGTACGAGCTATTTCTCAATAACTTTTCGTCTGAACGTCGTAGCGACTCGGGCATTTCACACATAGTCAAGGGAGACAGCCACGCACCCACACCCAATTTCAGCACGTTTCGAGCAAGCAGCGCAGAGTTATTCACCCTATGGTGAGTAGGGTTAGGGCTGAAATGAGGGTTAGGGTTAGGGTTAGGGTTGCAATTAGGGTTAGGGTTGCAGCCAGGGCCAGGGTTAGGGTTGGGGAATGAAGCCCATTGGAGATTGAAGATTTTCTTGAATAACTTTTGTTCTGAAGGTCATAGAGACTTGGAAGTTGGTTCGAGCTGAACTAATGTGGGGATGCCCGATCCATTGGTACCATCCCCGAGCGTCTACGACCTCCGCAAAGGGTCAAACCACCACATCTCGAAGAAAAAGTACGAGCTATTTCTCAATAACTTTTTGTCTGAACGTCGTAGCGACTCGGGCATTTCACACATAGTCAAGGGGAGACAGCCACGCACCCACACCCAATTTCAGCACGTTTCGAGCAAGCAGCGCAGAGTTATTCACCCTATGGTGAGTAGGGTTAGGGCTGAAATGAGGGTTAGGGTTAGGGTTAGGGTTGCAATTAGGGTTAGGGTTGCAGCCAGGGTTAGGGTTAGGGTTGGGGATGAACAACCATTGGAGATCAAGATATTCTTCAATAACTTTTGTTCTGAAGGTCATAGAGACTTGGAAGTTGGTTCCATCTGAACTAATGTGGGGATGCCCGATCCATTGGTACCATCCCCGAGCTTCTACGACCTCCGGAAGGGGTCAAACCACCAAATCTCAACAAAAAAGTACACAATATTTTTGAATAACTTTTTCCCTGAAAGTCGTAGAGACTTGGGCATTTCACACATAGTAAAGGGGAGACAGCCACGCACCCACACCAAATTTCAGCACGTTTCGAGCAAGCAGCGCAGAGTTATTCACCCAATGGTGAATAGGGTTAGGGCTGAAATGAGGGTTAGGGTTAGGGTTAGGGTTGCAATTAGGGTTAGGGTTGCAGCCAGGGCCAGGGTTAGGGTTGGGGAATGAAGCCCATTGGAGATTGAAGATTTTCTTGAATAACTTTTGTTCTGAAGGTCATAGAGACTTGGAAGTTGGTTCGAGCTGAACTAATGTGGGGATGCCCGATCCATTGGTACCATCCCCGAGCGTCTACGACCTCCGCAAAGGGTCAAACCACCACATCTCGAAGAAAAAGTACGAGCTATTTCTCAATAACTTTTTGTCTGAACGTCGTAGCGACTCGGGCATTTCACACATAGTCAAGGGGAGACAGCCACGCACCCACACCCAATTTCAGCACGTTTCGAGCAAGCAGCGCAGAGTTATTCACCCTATGGTGAGTAGGGTTAGGGCTGAAATGAGGGTTAGGGTTAGGGTTAGGGTTGCAATTAGGGTTAGGGTTGCAGCCAGGGTTAGGGTTAGGGTTGGGGATGAACAACCATTGGAGATCAAGATATTCTTCAATAACTTTTGTTCTGAAGGTCATAGAGACTTGGAAGTTGGTTCCATCTGAACTAATGTGGGGATGCCCGATCCATTGGTACCATCCCCGAGCTTCTACGACCTCCGGAAGGGGTCAAACCACCAAATCTCAACAAAAAAGTACACAATATTTTTGAATAACTTTTTCCCTGAAAGTCGTAGAGACTTGGGCATTTCACACATAGTAAAGGGGAGACAGCCACGCACCCACACCAAATTTCAGCACGTTTCGAGCAAGCAGCGCAGAGTTATTCACCCAATGGTGAATAGGGTTAGGGCTGAAATGAGGGTTAGGGTTAGGGTTAGGGTTACAATTAGGGTTAGGGTTGCAGCCAGGGCCAGGGTTAGGGTTGGGGAATGAAGCCCATTGGAGATTGAAGATTTTCTTGAATAACTTTTGTTCTGAAGGTCATAGAGACTTGGAAGTTGGTTCGAGCTGAACTAATGTGGGGATGCCCGATCCATTGGTACCATCCCCGAGCGTCTACGACCTCCGCAAAGGGTCAAACCACCACATCTCGAAGAAAAAGTACGAGCTATTTCTCAATAACTTTTTGTCTGAACGTCGTAGCGACTCGGGCATTTCACACATAGTCAAGGGGAGACAGCCACGCACCCACACCCAATTTCAGCACGTTTCGAGCAAGCAGCGCAGAGTTATTCACCCTATGGTGAGTAGGGTTAGGGCTGAAATGAGGGTTAGGGTTAGGGTTAGGGTTGCAATTAGGGTTAGGGTTGCAGCCAGGGTTAGGGTTAGGGTTGGGGATGAACAACCATTGGAGATCAAGATATTCTTCAATAACTTTTGTTCTGAAGGTCATAGAGACTTGGAAGTTGGTTCCATCTGAACTAATGTGGGGATGCCCGATCCATTGGTACCATCCCCGAGCTTCTACGACCTCCGGAAGGGGTCAAACCACCAAATCTCAACAAAAAAGTACACAATATTTTTGAATAACTTTTTCCCTGAAAGTCGTAGAGACTTGGGCATTTCACACATAGTAAAGGGGAGACAGCCACGCACCCACACCAAATTTCAGCACGTTTCGAGCAAGCAGCGCAGAGTTATTCACCCAATGGTGAATAGGGTTAGGGCTGAAATGAGGGTTAGGGTTAGGGTTAGGGTTGCAATTAGGGTTAGGGTTGCAGCCAGGGCCAGGGTTAGGGTTGGGGAATGAAGCCCATTGGAGATTGAAGATTTTCTTGAATAACTTTTGTTCTGAAGGTCATAGAGACTTGGAAGTTGGTTCGAGCTGAACTAATGTGGGGATGCCCGATCCATTGGTACCATCCCCGAGCTTCTACGACCTCCGGAAGGGGTCAAACCACCAAATCTCAACAAAAAAGTACACAATATTTTTGAATAACTTTTTCCCTGAAAGTCGTAGAGACTTGGGCATTTCACACATAGTAAAGGGGAGACAGCCACGCACCCACACCAAATTTCAGCACGTTTCGAGCAAGCAGCGCAGAGTTATTCACCCAATGGTGAATAGGGTTAGGGCTGAAATGAGGGTTAGGGTTAGGGTTAGGGTTACAATTAGGGTTAGGGTTGCAGCCAGGGCCAGGGTTAGGGTTGGGGAATGAAGCCCATTGGAGATTGAAGATTTTCTTGAATAACTTTTGTTCTGAAGGTCATAGAGACTTGGAAGTTGGTTCGAGCTGAACTAATGTGGGGATGCCCGATCCATTGGTACCATCCCCGAGCGTCTACGACCTCCGCAAAGGGTCAAACCACCACATCTCGAAGAAAAAGTACGAGCTATTTCTCAATAACTTTTTGTCTGAACGTCGTAGCGACTCGGGCATTTCACACATAGTCAAGGGGAGACAGCCACGCACCCACACCCAATTTCAGCACGTTTCGAGCAAGCAGCGCAGAGTTATTCACCCTATGGTGAGTAGGGTTAGGGCTGAAATGAGGGTTAGGGTTAGGGTTAGGGTTAGGGTTGCAATTAGGGTTAGGGTTGCAGCCAGGGTTAGGGTTAGGGTTGGGGATGAACAACCATTGGAGATCAAGATATTCTTCAATAACTTTTGTTCTGAAGGTCATAGAGACTTGGAAGTTGGTTCCATCTGAACTAATGTGGGGATGCCCGATCCATTGGTACCATCCCCGAGCTTCTACGACCTCCGGAAGGGGTCAAACCACCAAATCTCAACAAAAAAGTACACAATATTTTTGAATAACTTTTTCCCTGAAAGTCGTAGAGACTTGGGCATTTCACACATAGTAAAGGGGAGACAGCCACGCACCCACACCAAATTTCAGCACGTTTCGAGCAAGCAGCGCAGAGTTATTCACCCAATGGTGAATAGGGTTAGGGCTGAAATGAGGGTTAGGGTTAGGGTTAGGGTTGCAATTAGGGTTAGGGTTGCAGCCAGGGCCAGGGTTAGGGTTGGGGAATGAAGCCCATTGGAGATTGAAGATTTTCTTGAATAACTTTTGTTCTGAAGGTCATAGAGACTTGGAAGTTGGTTCGAGCTGAACTAATGTGGGGATGCCCGATCCATTGGTACCATCCCCGAGCTTCTACGACCTCCGGAAGGGGTCAAACCACCAAATCTCAACAAAAAAGTACACAATATTTTTGAATAACTTTTTCCCTGAAAGTCGTAGAGACTTGGGCATTTCACACATAGTAAAGGGGAGACAGCCACGCACCCACACCTAATTTCAGCACGTTTCGAGCAAGCAGCGCAGAGTTATTCACCCAATGGTGAATAGGGTTAGGGCTGAAATGAGGGTTAGGGTTAGGGTTAGGGTTACAATTAGGGTTAGGGTTGCAGCCAGGGCCAGGGTTAGGGTTGGGGAATGAAGCCCATTGGAGATTGAAGATTTTCTTGAATAACTTTTGTTCTGAAGGTCATAGAGACTTGGAAGTTGGTTCGAGCTGAACTAATGTGGGGATGCCCGATCCATTGGTACCATCCCCGAGCGTCTACGACCTCCGCAAAGGGTCAAACCACCACATCTCGAAGAAAAAGTACGAGCTATTTCTCAATAACTTTTTGTCTGAACGTCGTAGCGACTCGGGCATTTCACACATAGTCAAGGGGAGACAGCCACGCACCCACACCCAATTTCAGCACGTTTCGAGCAAGCAGCGCAGAGTTATTCACCCTATGGTGAGTAGGGTTAGGGCTGAAATGAGGGTTAGGGTTAGGGTTAGGGTTGCAATTAGGGTTAGGGTTGCAGCCAGGGTTAGGGTTAGGGTTGGGGATGAACAACCATTGGAGATCAAGATATTCTTCAATAACTTTTGTTCTGAAGGTCATAGAGACTTGGAAGTTGGTTCCATCTGAACTAATGTGGGGATGCCCGATCCATTGGTACCATCCCCGAGCTTCTACGACCTCCGGAAGGGGTCAAACCACCAAATCTCAACAAAAAAGTACACAATATTTTTGAATAACTTTTTCCCTGAAAGTCGTAGAGACTTGGGCATTTCACACATAGTAAAGGGGAGACAGCCACGCACCCACACCAAATTTCAGCACGTTTCGAGCAAGCAGCGCAGAGTTATTCACCCAATGGTGAATAGGGTTAGGGCTGAAATGAGGGTTAGGGTTAGGGTTAGGGTTGCAATTAGGGTTAGGGTTGCAGCCAGGGCCAGGGTTAGGGTTGGGGAATGAAGCCCATTGGAGATTGAAGATTTTCTTGAATAACTTTTGTTCTGAAGGTCATAGAGACTTGGAAGTTGGTTCGAGCTGAACTAATGTGGGGATGCCCGATCCATTGGTACCATCCCCGAGCTTCTACGACCTCCGGAAGGGGTCAAACCACCAAATCTCAACAAAAAAGTACACAATATTTTTGAATAACTTTTTCCCTGAAAGTCGTAGAGACTTGGGCATTTCACACATAGTAAAGGGGAGACAGCCACGCACCCACACCAAATTTCAGCACGTTTCGAGCAAGCAGCGCAGAGTTATTCACCCAATGGTGAATAGGGTTAGGGCTGAAATGAGGGTTAGGGTTAGGGTTAGGGTTACAATTAGGGTTAGGGTTGCAGCCAGGGCCAGGGTTAGGGTTGGGGAATGAAGCCCATTGGAGATTGAAGATTTTCTTGAATAACTTTTGTTCTGAAGGTCATAGAGACTTGGAAGTTGGTTCGAGCTGAACTAATGTGGGGATGCCCGATCCATTGGTACCATCCCCGAGCGTCTACGACCTCCGCAAAGGGTCAAACCACCACATCTCGAAGAAAAAGTACGAGCTATTTCTCAATAACTTTTTGTCTGAACGTCGTAGCGACTCGGGCATTTCACACATAGTCAAGGGGAGACAGCCACGCACCCACACCCAATTTCAGCACGTTTCGAGCAAGCAGCGCAGAGTTATTCACCCTATGGTGAGTAGGGTTAGGGCTGAAATGAGGGTTAGGGTTAGGGTTAGGGTTGCAATTAGGGTTAGGGTTGCAGCCAGGGTTAGGGTTAGGGTTGGGGATGAACAACCATTGGAGATCAAGATATTCTTCAATAACTTTTGTTCTGAAGGTCATAGAGACTTGGAAGTTGGTTCCATCTGAACTAATGTGGGGATGCCCGATCCATTGGTACCATCCCCGAGCTTCTACGACCTCCGGAAGGGGTCAAACCACCAAATCTCAACAAAAAAGTACACAATATTTTTGAATAACTTTTTCCCTGAAAGTCGTAGAGACTTGGGCATTTCACACATAGTAAAGGGGAGACAGCCACGCACCCACACCAAATTTCAGCACGTTTCGAGCAAGCAGCGCAGAGTTATTCACCCAATGGTGAATAGGGTTAGGGCTGAAATGAGGGTTAGGGTTAGGGTTAGGGTTGCAATTAGGGTTAGGGTTGCAGCCAGGGCCAGGGTTAGGGTTGGGGAATGAAGCCCATTGGAGATTGAAGATTTTCTTGAATAACTTTTGTTCTGAAGGTCATAGAGACTTGGAAGTTGGTTCGAGCTGAACTAATGTGGGGATGCCCGATCCATTGGTACCATCCCCGAGCTTCTACGACCTCCGGAAGGGGTCAAACCACCAAATCTCAACAAAAAAGTACACAATATTTTTGAATAACTTTTTCCCTGAAAGTCGTAGAGACTTGGGCATTTCACACATAGTAAAGGGGAGACAGCCACGCACCCACACCAAATTTCAGCACGTTTCGAGCAAGCAGCGCAGAGTTATTCACCCAATGGTGAATAGGGTTAGGGCTGAAATGAGGGTTAGGGTTAGGGTTAGGGTTGCAATTAGGGTTAGGGTTGCAGCCAGGGCCAGGGTTAGGGTTGGGGAATGAAGCCCATTGGAGATTGAAGATTTTCTTGAATAACTTTTGTTCTGAAGGTCATAGAGACTTGGAAGTTGGTTCGAGCTGAACTAATGTGGGGATGCCCGATCCATTGGTACCATCCCCGAGCGTCTACGACCTCCGCAAAGGGTCAAACCACCACATCTCGAAGAAAAAGTACGAGCTATTTCTCAATAACTTTTCGTCTGAACGTCGTAGCGACTCGGGCATTTCACACATAGTCAAGGGGAGACAGCCACGCACCCACACCCAATTTCAGCACGTTTCGAGCAAGCAGCGCAGAGTTATTCACCCTATGGTGAGTAGGGTTAGGGCTGAAATGAGGGTTAGGGTTAGGGTTAGGGTTGCAATTAGGGTTAGGGTTGCAGCCAGGGCCAGGGTTAGGGTTGGGGAATGAAGCCCATTGGAGATTGAAGATTTTCTTGAATAACTTTTGTTCTGAAGGTCATAGAGACTTGGAAGTTGGTTCGAGCTGAACTAATGTGGGGATGCCCGATCCATTGGTACCATCCCCGAGCGTCTACGACCTCCGCAAAGGGTCAAACCACCACATCTCGAAGAAAAAGTACGAGCTATTTCTCAATATCTTTTTGTCTGAACGTCGTAGCGACTCGGGCATTTCACACATAGTCAAGGGGAGACAGCCACGCACCCACACCCAATTTCAGCACGTTTCGAGCAAGCAGCGCAGAGTTATTCACCCTATGGTGAGTAGGGTTAGGGCTGAAATGAGGGTTAGGGTTAGGGTTAGGGTTGCAATTAGGGTTAGGGTTGCAGCCAGGGTTAGGGTTAGGGTTGGGGATGAACAACCATTGGAGATCAAGATATTCTTCAATAACTTTTGTTCTGAAGGTCATAGAGACTTGGAAGTTGGTTCCATCTGAACTAATGTGGGGATGCCCGATCCATTGGTACCATCCCCGAGCTTCTACGACCTCCGGAAGGGGTCAAACCACCAAATCTCAACAAAAAAGTACACAATATTTTTGAATAACTTTTTCCCTGAAAGTCGTAGAGACTTGGGCATTTCACACATAGTAAAGGGGAGACAGCCACGCACCCACACCAAATTTCAGCACGTTTCGAGCAAGCAGCGCAGAGTTATTCACCCAATGGTGAATAGGGTTAGGGCTGAAATGAGGGTTAGGGTTAGGGTTAGGGTTGCAATTAGGGTTAGGGTTGCAGCCAGGGCCAGGGTTAGGGTTGGGGAATGAAGCCCATTGGAGATTGAAGATTTTCTTGAATAACTTTTGTTCTGAAGGTCATAGAGACTTGGAAGTTGGTTCGAGCTGAACTAATGTGGGGATGCCCGATCCATTGGTACCATCCCCGAGCTTCTACGACCTCCGGAAGGGGTCAAACCACCAAATCTCAACAAAAAAGTACACAATATTTTTGAATAACTTTTTCCCTGAAAGTCGTAGAGACTTGGGCATTTCACACATAGTAAAGGGGAGACAGCCACGCACCCACACCAAATTTCAGCACGTTTCGAGCAAGCAGCGCAGAGTTATTCACCCAATGGTGAATAGGGTTAGGGCTGAAATGAGGGTTAGGGTTAGGGTTAGGGTTGCAATTAGGGTTAGGGTTGCAGCCAGGGCCAGGGTTAGGGTTGGGGAATGAAGCCCATTGGAGATTGAAGATTTTCTTGAATAACTTTTGTTCTGAAGGTCATAGAGACTTGGAAGTTGGTTCGAGCTGAACTAATGTGGGGATGCCCGATCCATTGGTACCATCCCCGAGCGTCTACGACCTCCGCAAAGGGTCAAACCACCACATCTCGAAGAAAAAGTACGAGCTATTTCTCAATAACTTTTCGTCTGAACGTCGTAGCGACTCGGGCATTTCACACATAGTCAAGGGGAGACAGCCACGCACCCACACCCAATTTCAGCACGTTTCGAGCAAGCAGCGCAGAGTTATTCACCCTATGGTGAGTAGGGTTAGGGCTGAAATGAGGGTTAGGGTTAGGGTTAGGGTTGCAATTAGGGTTAGGGTTGCAGCCAGGGCCAGGGTTAGGGTTGGGGAATGAAGCCCATTGGAGATTGAAGATTTTCTTGAATAACTTTTGTTCTGAAGGTCATAGAGACTTGGAAGTTGGTTCGAGCTGAACTAATGTGGGGATGCCCGATCCATTGGTACCATCCCCGAGCGTCTACGACCTCCGCAAAGGGTCAAACCACCACATCTCGAAGAAAAAGTACGAGCTATTTCTCAATATCTTTTTGTCTGAACGTCGTAGCGACTCGGGCATTTCACACATAGTCAAGGGGAGACAGCCACGCACCCACACCCAATTTCAGCACGTTTCGAGCAAGCAGCGCAGAGTTATTCACCCTATGGTGAGTAGGGTTAGGGCTGAAATGAGGGTTAGGGTTAGGGTTAGGGTTGCAATTAGGGTTAGGGTTGCAGCCAGGGTTAGGGTTAGGGTTGGGGATGAACAACCATTGGAGATCAAGATATTCTTCAATAACTTTTGTTCTGAAGGTCATAGAGACTTGGAAGTTGGTTCCATCTGAACTAATGTGGGGATGCCCGATCCATTGGTACCATCCCCGAGCTTCTACGACCTCCGGAAGGGGTCAAACCACCAAATCTCAACAAAAAAGTACACAATATTTTTGAATAACTTTTTCCCTGAAAGTCGTAGAGACTTGGGCATTTCACACATAGTCAAGGGGAGACAGCCACGCACCCACACCCAATTTCAGCACGTTTCGAGCAAGCAGCGCAGAGTTATTCACCCTATGGTGAGTAGGGTTAGGGCTGAAATGAGGGTTAGGGTTAGGGTTAGGGTTGCAATTAGGGTTAGGGTTGCAGCCAGGGCCAGGGTTAGGGTTGGGGAATGAAGCCCATTGGAGATTGAAGATTTTCTTGAATAACTTTTGTTCTGAAGGTCATAGAGACTTGGAAGTTGGTTCGAGCTGAACTAATGTGGGGATGCCCGATCCATTGGTACCATCCCCGAGCGTCTACGACCTCCGCAAAGGGTCAAACCACCACATCTCGAAGAAAAAGTACGAGCTATTTCTCAATAACTTTTTGTCTGAACGTCGTAGCGACTCGGGCATTTCACACATAGTCAAGGGGAGACAGCCACGCACCCACACCCAATTTCAGCACGTTTCGAGCAAGCAGCGCAGAGTTATTCACCCTATGGTGAGTAGGGTTAGGGCTGAAATGAGGGTTAGGGTTAGGGTTAGGGTTGCAATTAGGGTTAGGGTTGCAGCCAGGGTTAGGGTTAGGGTTGGGGATGAACAACCATTGGAGATCAAGATATTCTTCAATAACTTTTGTTCTGAAGGTCATAGAGACTTGGAAGTTGGTTCCATCTGAACTAATGTGGGGATGCCCGATCCATTGGTACCATCCCCGAGCTTCTACGACCTCCGGAAGGGGTCAAACCACCAAATCTCAACAAAAAAGTACACAATATTTTTGAATAACTTTTTCCCTGAAAGTCGTAGAGACTTGGGCATTTCACACATAGTAAAGGGGAGACAGCCACGCACCCACACCAAATTTCAGCACGTTTCGAGCAAGCAGCGCAGAGTTATTCACCCAATGGTGAATAGGGTTAGGGCTGAAATGAGGGTTAGGGTTAGGGTTAGGGTTGCAATTAGGGTTAGGGTTGCAGCCAGGGCCAGGGTTAGGGTTGGGGAATGAAGCCCATTGGAGATTGAAGATTTTCTTGAATAACTTTTGTTCTGAAGGTCATAGAGACTTGGAAGTTGGTTCGAGCTGAACTAATGTGGGGATGCCCGATCCATTGGTACCATCCCCGAGCGTCTACGACCTCCGCAAAGGGTCAAACCACCACATCTCGAAGAAAAAGTACGAGCTATTTCTCAATAACTTTTCGTCTGAACGTCGTAGCGACTCGGGCATTTCACACATAGTCAAGGGGAGACAGCCACGCACCCACACCCAATTTCAGCACGTTTCGAGCAAGCAGCGCAGAGTTATTCACCCTATGGTGAGTAGGGTTAGGGCTGAAATGAGGGTTAGGGTTAGGGTTAGGGTTGCAATTAGGGTTAGGGTTGCAGCCAGGGCCAGGGTTAGGGTTGGGGAATGAAGCCCATTGGAGATTGAAGATTTTCTTGAATAACTTTTGTTCTGAAGGTCATAGAGACTTGGAAGTTGGTTCGAGCTGAACTAATGTGGGGATGCCCGATCCATTGGTACCATCCCCGAGCGTCTACGACCTCCGCAAAGGGTCAAACCACCACATCTCGAAGAAAAAGTACGAGCTATTTCTCAATAACTTTTTGTCTGAACGTCGTAGCGACTCGGGCATTTCACACATAGTCAAGGGGAGACAGCCACGCACCCACACCCAATTTCAGCACGTTTCGAGCAAGCAGCGCAGAGTTATTCACCCTATGGTGAGTAGGGTTAGGGCTGAAATGAGGGTTAGGGTTAGGGTTAGGGTTGCAATTAGGGTTAGGGTTGCAGCCAGGGTTAGGGTTAGGGTTGGGGATGAACAACCATTGGAGATCAAGATATTCTTCAATAACTTTTGTTCTGAAGGTCATAGAGACTTGGAAGTTGGTTCCATCTGAACTAATGTGGGGATGCCCGATCCATTGGTACCATCCCCGAGCTTCTACGACCTCCGGAAGGGGTCAAACCACCAAATCTCAACAAAAAAGTACACAATATTTTTGAATAACTTTTTCCCTGAAAGTCGTAGAGACTTGGGCATTTCACACATAGTAAAGGGGAGACAGCCACGCACCCACACCAAATTTCAGCACGTTTCGAGCAAGCAGCGCAGAGTTATTCACCCAATGGTGAATAGGGTTAGGGCTGAAATGAGGGTTAGGGTTAGGGTTAGGGTTGCAATTAGGGTTAGGGTTGCAGCCAGGGCCAGGGTTAGGGTTGGGGAATGAAGCCCATTGGAGATTGAAGATTTTCTTGAATAACTTTTGTTCTGAAGGTCATAGAGACTTGGAAGTTGGTTCGAGCTGAACTAATGTGGGGATGCCCGATCCATTGGTACCATCCCCGAGCGTCTACGACCTCCGCAAAGGGTCAAACCACCACATCTCGAAGAAAAAGTACGAGCTATTTCTCAATAACTTTTTGTCTGAACGTCGTAGCGACTCGGGCATTTCACACATAGTCAAGGGGAGACAGCCACGCACCCACACCCAATTTCAGCACGTTTCGAGCAAGCAGCGCAGAGTTATTCACCCTATGGTGAGTAGGGTTAGGGCTGAAATGAGGGTTAGGGTTAGGGTTAGGGTTGCAATTAGGGTTAGGGTTGCAGCCAGGGTTAGGGTTAGGGTTGGGGATGAACAACCATTGGAGATCAAGATATTCTTCAATAACTTTTGTTCTGAAGGTCATAGAGACTTGGAAGTTGGTTCCATCTGAACTAATGTGGGGATGCCCGATCCATTGGTACCATCCCCGAGCTTCTACGACCTCCGGAAGGGGTCAAACCACCAAATCTCAACAAAAAAGTACACAATATTTTTGAATAACTTTTTCCCTGAAAGTCGTAGAGACTTGGGCATTTCACACATAGTAAAGGGGAGACAGCCACGCACCCACACCAAATTTCAGCACGTTTCGAGCAAGCAGCGCAGAGTTATTCACCCAATGGTGAATAGGGTTAGGGCTGAAATGAGGGTTAGGGTTAGGGTTAGGGTTACAATTAGGGTTAGGGTTGCAGCCAGGGCCAGGGTTAGGGTTGGGGAATGAAGCCCATTGGAGATTGAAGATTTTCTTGAATAACTTTTGTTCTGAAGGTCATAGAGACTTGGAAGTTGGTTCGAGCTGAACTAATGTGGGGATGCCCGATCCATTGGTACCATCCCCGAGCGTCTACGACCTCCGCAAAGGGTCAAACCACCACATCTCGAAGAAAAAGTACGAGCTATTTCTCAATAACTTTTTGTCTGAACGTCGTAGCGACTCGGGCATTTCACACATAGTCAAGGGGAGACAGCCACGCACCCACACCCAATTTCAGCACGTTTCGAGCAAGCAGCGCAGAGTTATTCACCCTATGGTGAGTAGGGTTAGGGCTGAAATGAGGGTTAGGGTTAGGGTTAGGGTTGCAATTAGGGTTAGGGTTGCAGCCAGGGCCAGGGTTAGGGTTGGGGAATGAAGCCCATTGGAGATTGAAGATTTTCTTGAATAACTTTTGTTCTGAAGGTCATAGAGACTTGGAAGTTGGTTCGAGCTGAACTAATGTGGGGATGCCCGATCCATTGGTACCATCCCCGAGCGTCTACGACCTCCGCAAAGGGTCAAACCACCACATCTCGAAGAAAAAGTACGAGCTATTTCTCAATAACTTTTTGTCTGAACGTCGTAGCGACTCAGGCATTTCACACATAGTCAAGGGGAGACAGCCACGCACCCACACCCAATTTCAGCACGTTTCGAGCAAGCAGCGCAGAGTTATTCACCCTATGGTGAGTAGGGTTAGGGCTGAAATGAGGGTTAGGGTTAGGGTTAGGGTTGCAATTAGGGTTAGGGTTGCAGCCAGGGTTAGGGTTAGGGTTGGGGATGAACAACCATTGGAGATCAAGATATTCTTCAATAACTTTTGTTCTGAAGGTCATAGAGACTTGGAAGTTGGTTCCATCTGAACTAATGTGGGGATGCCCGATCCATTGGTACCATCCCCGAGCTTCTACGACCTCCGGAAGGGGTCAAACCACCAAATCTCAACAAAAAAGTACACAATATTTTTGAATAACTTTTTCCCTGAAAGTCGTAGAGACTTGGGCATTTCACACATAGTAAAGGGGAGACAGCCACGCACCCACACCAAATTTCAGCACGTTTCGAGCAAGCAGCGCAGAGTTATTCACCCAATGGTGAATAGGGTTAGGGCTGAAATGAGGGTTAGGGTTAGGGTTAGGGTTGCAATTAGGGTTAGGGTTGCAGCCAGGGCCAGGGTTAGGGTTGGGGAATGAAGCCCATTGGAGATTGAAGATTTTCTTGAATAACTTTTGTTCTGAAGGTCATAGAGACTTGGAAGTTGGTTCGAGCTGAACTAATGTGGGGATGCCCGATCCATTGGTACCATCCCCGAGCGTCTACGACCTCCGCAAAGGGTCAAACCACCACATCTCGAAGAAAAAGTACGAGCTATTTCTCAATAACTTTTTGTCTGAACGTCGTAGCGACTCGGGCATTTCACACATAGTCAAGGGGAGACAGCCACGCACCCACACCCAATTTCAGCACGTTTCGAGCAAGCAGCGCAGAGTTATTCACCCTATGGTGAGTAGGGTTAGGGCTGAAATGAGGGTTAGGGTTAGGGTTAGGGTTGCAATTAGGGTTAGGGTTGCAGCCAGGGTTAGGGTTAGGGTTGGGGATGAACAACCATTGGAGATCAAGATATTCTTCAATAACTTTTGTTCTGAAGGTCATAGAGACTTGGAAGTTGGTTCCATCTGAACTAATGTGGGGATGCCCGATCCATTGGTACCATCCCCGAGCTTCTACGACCTCCGGAAGGGGTCAAACCACCAAATCTCAACAAAAAAGTACACAATATTTTTGAATAACTTTTTCCCTGAAAGTCGTAGAGACTTGGGCATTTCACACATAGTAAAGGGGAGACAGCCACGCACCCACACCAAATTTCAGCACGTTTCGAGCAAGCAGCGCAGAGTTATTCACCCAATGGTGAATAGGGTTAGGGCTGAAATGAGGGTTAGGGTTAGGGTTAGGGTTACAATTAGGGTTAGGGTTGCAGCCAGGGCCAGGGTTAGGGTTGGGGAATGAAGCCCATTGGAGATTGAAGATTTTCTTGAATAACTTTTGTTCTGAAGGTCATAGAGACTTGGAAGTTGGTTCGAGCTGAACTAATGTGGGGATGCCCGATCCATTGGTACCATCCCCGAGCGTCTACGACCTCCGCAAAGGGTCAAACCACCACATCTCGAAGAAAAAGTACGAGCTATTTCTCAATAACTTTTTGTCTGAACGTCGTAGCGACTCGGGCATTTCACACATAGTCAAGGGGAGACAGCCACGCACCCACACCCAATTTCAGCACGTTTCGAGCAAGCAGCGCAGAGTTATTCACCCTATGGTGAGTAGGGTTAGGGCTGAAATGAGGGTTAGGGTTAGGGTTAGGGTTGCAATTAGGGTTAGGGTTGCAGCCAGGGCCAGGGTTAGGGTTGGGGAATGAAGCCCATTGGAGATTGAAGATTTTCTTGAATAACTTTTGTTCTGAAGGTCATAGAGACTTGGAAGTTGGTTCGAGCTGAACTAATGTGGGGATGCCCGATCCATTGGTACCATCCCCGAGCGTCTACGACCTCCGCAAAGGGTCAAACCACCACATCTCGAAGAAAAAGTACGAGCTATTTCTCAATAACTTTTTGTCTGAACGTCGTAGCGACTCGGGCATTTCACACATAGTCAAGGGGAGACAGCCACGCACCCACACCCAATTTCAGCACGTTTCGAGCAAGCAGCGCAGAGTTATTCACCCTATGGTGAGTAGGGTTAGGGCTGAAATGAGGGTTAGGGTTAGGGTTAGGGTTGCAATTAGGGTTAGGGTTGCAGCCAGGGTTAGGGTTAGGGTTGGGGATGAACAACCATTGGAGATCAAGATATTCTTCAATAACTTTTGTTCTGAAGGTCATAGAGACTTGGAAGTTGGTTCCATCTGAACTAATGTGGGGATGCCCGATCCATTGGTACCATCCCCGAGCTTCTACGACCTCCGGAAGGGGTCAAACCACCAAATCTCAACAAAAAAGTACACAATATTTTTGAATAACTTTTTCCCTGAAAGTCGTAGAGACTTGGGCATTTCACACATAGTAAAGGGGAGACAGCCACGCACCCACACCAAATTTCAGCACGTTTCGAGCAAGCAGCGCAGAGTTATTCACCCAATGGTGAATAGGGTTAGGGCTGAAATGAGGGTTAGGGTTAGGGTTAGGGTTGCAATTAGGGTTAGGGTTGCAGCCAGGGCCAGGGTTAGGGTTGGGGAATGAAGCCCATTGGAGATTGAAGATTTTCTTGAATAACTTTTGTTCTGAAGGTCATAGAGACTTGGAAGTTGGTTCGAGCTGAACTAATGTGGGGATGCCCGATCCATTGGTACCATCCCCGAGCGTCTACGACCTCCGCAAAGGGTCAAACCACCACATCTCGAAGAAAAAGTACGAGCTATTTCTCAATAACTTTTCGTCTGAACGTCGTAGCGACTCGGGCATTTCACACATAGTCAAGGGGAGACAGCCACGCACCCACACCCAATTTCAGCACGTTTCGAGCAAGCAGCGCAGAGTTATTCACCCTATGGTGAGTAGGGTTAGGGCTGAAATGAGGGTTAGGGTTAGGGTTAGGGTTGCAATTAGGGTTAGGGTTGCAGCCAGGGCCAGGGTTAGGGTTGGGGAATGAAGCCCATTGGAGATTGAAGATTTTCTTGAATAACTTTTGTTCTGAAGGTCATAGAGACTTGGAAGTTGGTTCGAGCTGAACTAATGTGGGGATGCCCGATCCATTGGTACCATCCCCGAGCGTCTACGACCTCCGCAAAGGGTCAAACCACCACATCTCGAAGAAAAAGTACGAGCTATTTCTCAATATCTTTTTGTCTGAACGTCGTAGCGACTCGGGCATTTCACACATAGTCAAGGGGAGACAGCCACGCACCCACACCCAATTTCAGCACGTTTCGAGCAAGCAGCGCAGAGTTATTCACCCTATGGTGAGTAGGGTTAGGGCTGAAATGAGGGTTAGGGTTAGGGTTAGGGTTGCAATTAGGGTTAGGGTTGCAGCCAGGGTTAGGGTTAGGGTTGGGGATGAACAACCATTGGAGATCAAGATATTCTTCAATAACTTTTGTTCTGAAGGTCATAGAGACTTGGAAGTTGGTTCCATCTGAACTAATGTGGGGATGCCCGATCCATTGGTACCATCCCCGAGCTTCTACGACCTCCGGAAGGGGTCAAACCACCAAATCTCAACAAAAAAGTACACAATATTTTTGAATAACTTTTTCCCTGAAAGTCGTAGAGACTTGGGCATTTCACACATAGTCAAGGGGAGACAGCCACGCACCCACACCCAATTTCAGCACGTTTCGAGCAAGCAGCGCAGAGTTATTCACCCTATGGTGAGTAGGGTTAGGGCTGAAATGAGGGTTAGGGTTAGGGTTAGGGTTGCAATTAGGGTTAGGGTTGCAGCCAGGGCCAGGGTTAGGGTTGGGGAATGAAGCCCATTGGAGATTGAAGATTTTCTTGAATAACTTTTGTTCTGAAGGTCATAGAGACTTGGAAGTTGGTTCGAGCTGAACTAATGTGGGGATGCCCGATCCATTGGTACCATCCCCGAGCGTCTACGACCTCCGCAAAGGGTCAAACCACCACATCTCGAAGAAAAAGTACGAGCTATTTCTCAATAACTTTTTGTCTGAACGTCGTAGCGACTCGGGCATTTCACACATAGTCAAGGGGAGACAGCCACGCACCCACACCCAATTTCAGCACGTTTCGAGCAAGCAGCGCAGAGTTATTCACCCTATGGTGAGTAGGGTTAGGGCTGAAATGAGGGTTAGGGTTAGGGTTAGGGTTGCAATTAGGGTTAGGGTTGCAGCCAGGGTTAGGGTTAGGGTTGGGGATGAACAACCATTGGAGATCAAGATATTCTTCAATAACTTTTGTTCTGAAGGTCATAGAGACTTGGAAGTTGGTTCGAGCTGAACTAATGTGGGGATGCCCGATCCATTGGTACCATCCCCGAGCGTCTACGACCTCCGCAAAGGGTCAAACCACCACATCTCGAAGAAAAAGTACGAGCTATTTCTCAATAACTTTTCGTCTGAACGTCGTAGCGACTCGGGCATTTCACACATAGTCAAGGGGAGACAGCCACGCACCCACACCCAATTTCAGCACGTTTCGAGCAAGCAGCGCAGAGTTATTCACCCTATGGTGAGTAGGGTTAGGGCTGAAATGAGGGTTAGGGTTAGGGTTAGGGTTGCAATTAGGGTTAGGGTTGCAGCCAGGGCCAGGGTTAGGGTTGGGGAATGAAGCCCATTGGAGATTGAAGATTTTCTTGAATAACTTTTGTTCTGAAGGTCATAGAGACTTGGAAGTTGGTTCGAGCTGAACTAATGTGGGGATGCCCGATCCATTGGTACCATCCCCGAGCGTCTACGACCTCCGCAAAGGGTCAAACCACCACATCTCGAAGAAAAAGTACGAGCTATTTCTCAATATCTTTTTGTCTGAACGTCGTAGCGACTCGGGCATTTCACACATAGTCAAGGGGAGACAGCCACGCACCCACACCCAATTTCAGCACGTTTCGAGCAAGCAGCGCAGAGTTATTCACCCTATGGTGAGTAGGGTTAGGGCTGAAATGAGGGTTAGGGTTAGGGTTAGGGTTGCAATTAGGGTTAGGGTTGCAGCCAGGGTTAGGGTTAGGGTTGGGGATGAACAACCATTGGAGATCAAGATATTCTTCAATAACTTTTGTTCTGAAGGTCATAGAGACTTGGAAGTTGGTTCCATCTGAACTAATGTGGGGATGCCCGATCCATTGGTACCATCCCCGAGCTTCTACGACCTCCGGAAGGGGTCAAACCACCAAATCTCAACAAAAAAGTACACAATATTTTTGAATAACTTTTTCCCTGAAAGTCGTAGAGACTTGGGCATTTCACACATAGTAAAGGGGAGACAGCCACGCACCCACACCAAATTTCAGCACGTTTCGAGCAAGCAGCGCAGAGTTATTCACCCAATGGTGAATAGGGTTAGGGCTGAAATGAGGGTTAGGGTTAGGGTTAGGGTTGCAATTAGGGTTAGGGTTGCAGCCAGGGCCAGGGTTAGGGTTGGGGAATGAAGCCCATTGGAGATTGAAGATTTTCTTGAATAACTTTTGTTCTGAAGGTCATAGAGACTTGGAAGTTGGTTCGAGCTGAACTAATGTGGGGATGCCCGATCCATTGGTACCATCCCCGAGCGTCTACGACCTCCGCAAAGGGTCAAACCACCACATCTCGAAGAAAAAGTACGAGCTATTTCTCAATAACTTTTTGTCTGAACGTCGTAGCGACTCGGGCATTTCACACATAGTCAAGGGGAGACAGCCACGCACCCACACCCAATTTCAGCACGTTTCGAGCAAGCAGCGCAGAGTTATTCACCCTATGGTGAGTAGGGTTAGGGCTGAAATGAGGGTTAGGGTTAGGGTTAGGGTTGCAATTAGGGTTAGGGTTGCAGCCAGGGTTAGGGTTAGGGTTGGGGATGAACAACCATTGGAGATCAAGATATTCTTCAATAACTTTTGTTCTGAAGGTCATAGAGACTTGGAAGTTGGTTCCATCTGAACTAATGTGGGGATGCCCGATCCATTGGTACCATCCCCGAGCTTCTACGACCTCCGGAAGGGGTCAAACCACCAAATCTCAACAAAAAAGTACACAATATTTTTGAATAACTTTTTCCCTGAAAGTCGTAGAGACTTGGGCATTTCACACATAGTAAAGGGGAGACAGCCACGCACCCACACCAAATTTCAGCACGTTTCGAGCAAGCAGCGCAGAGTTATTCACCCAATGGTGAATAGGGTTAGGGCTGAAATGAGGGTTAGGGTTAGGGTTAGGGTTGCAATTAGGGTTAGGGTTGCAGCCAGGGCCAGGGTTAGGGTTGGGGAATGAAGCCCATTGGAGATTGAAGATTTTCTTGAATAACTTTTGTTCTGAAGGTCATAGAGACTTGGAAGTTGGTTCGAGCTGAACTAATGTGGGGATGCCCGATCCATTGGTACCATCCCCGAGCGTCTACGACCTCCGCAAAGGGTCAAACCACCACATCTCGAAGAAAAAGTACGAGCTATTTCTCAATAACTTTTTGTCTGAACGTCGTAGCGACTCGGGCATTTCACACATAGTCAAGGGGAGACAGCCACGCACCCACACCCAATTTCAGCACGTTTCGAGCAAGCAGCGCAGAGTTATTCACCCTATGGTGAGTAGGGTTAGGGCTGAAATGAGGGTTAGGGTTAGGGTTAGGGTTGCAATTAGGGTTAGGGTTGCAGCCAGGGTTAGGGTTAGGGTTGGGGATGAACAACCATTGGAGATCAAGATATTCTTCAATAACTTTTGTTCTGAAGGTCATAGAGACTTGGAAGTTGGTTCCATCTGAACTAATGTGGGGATGCCCGATCCATTGGTACCATCCCCGAGCTTCTACGACCTCCGGAAGGGGTCAAACCACCAAATCTCAACAAAAAAGTACACAATATTTTTGAATAACTTTTTCCCTGAAAGTCGTAGAGACTTGGGCATTTCACACATAGTAAAGGGGAGACAGCCACGCACCCACACCCAATTTCAGCACGTTTCGAGCAAGCAGCGCAGAGTTATTCACCCTATGGTGAGTAGGGTTAGGGCTGAAATGAGGGTTAGGGTTAGGGTTAGGGTTGCAATTAGGGTTAGGGTTGCAGCCAGGGCCAGGGTTAGGGTTGGGGAATGAAGCCCATTGGAGATTGAAGATTTTCTTGAATAACTTTTGTTCTGAAGGTCATAGAGACTTGGAAGTTGGTTCGAGCTGAACTAATGTGGGGATGCCCGATCCATTGGTACCATCCCCGAGCTTCTACGACCTCCGGAAGGGGTCAAACCACCAAATCTCAACAAAAAAGTACACAATATTTTTGAATAACTTTTTCCCTGAAAGTCGTAGAGACTTGGGCATTTCACACATAGTAAAGGGGAGACAGCCACGCACCCACACCAAATTTCAGCACGTTTCGAGCAAGCAGCGCAGAGTTATTCACCCAATGGTGAATAGGGTTAGGGCTGAAATGAGGGTTAGGGTTAGGGTTAGGGTTGCAATTAGGGTTAGGGTTGCAGCCAGGGCCAGGGTTAGGGTTGGGGAATGAAGCCCATTGGAGATTGAAGATTTTCTTGAATAACTTTTGTTCTGAAGGTCATAGAGACTTGGAAGTTGGTTCGAGCTGAACTAATGTGGGGATGCCCGATCCATTGGTACCATCCCCGAGCGTCTACGACCTCCGCAAAGGGTCAAACCACCACATCTCGAAGAAAAAGTAAGAGCTATTTCTCAATAACTTTTTGTCTGAACGTCGTAGCGACTCGGGCATTTCACACATAGTCAAGGGGAGACAGCCACGCACCCACACCCAATTTCAGCACGTTTCGAGCAAGCAGCGCAGAGTTATTCACCCTATGGTGAGTAGGGTTAGGGCTGAAATGAGGGTTAGGGTTAGGGTTAGGGTTGCAATTAGGGTTAGGGTTGCAGCCAGGGTTAGGGTTAGGGTTGGGGATGAACAACCATTGGAGATCAAGATATTCTTCAATAACTTTTGTTCTGAAGGTCATAGAGACTTGGAAGTTGGTTCCATCTGAACTAATGTGGGGATGCCCGATCCATTGGTACCATCCCCGAGCTTCTACGACCTCCGGAAGGGGTCAAACCACCAAATCTCAACAAAAAAGTACACAATATTTTTGAATAACTTTTTCCCTGAAAGTCGTAGAGACTTGGGCATTTCACACATAGTAAAGGGGAGACAGCCACGCACCCACACCAAATTTCAGCACGTTTCGAGCAAGCAGCGCAGAGTTATTCACCCAATGGTGAATAGGGTTAGGGCTGAAATGAGGGTTAGGGTTAGGGTTAGGGTTACAATTAGGGTTAGGGTTGCAGCCAGGGCCAGGGTTAGGGTTGGGGAATGAAGCCCATTGGAGATTGAAGATTTTCTTGAATAACTTTTGTTCTGAAGGTCATAGAGACTTGGAAGTTGGTTCGAGCTGAACTAATGTGGGGATGCCCGATCCATTGGTACCATCCCCGAGCGTCTACGACCTCCGCAAAGGGTCAAACCACCACATCTCGAAGAAAAAGTACGAGCTATTTCTCAATAACTTTTTGTCTGAACGTCGTAGCGACTCGGGCATTTCACACATAGTCAAGGGGAGACAGCCACGCACCCACACCCAATTTCAGCACGTTTCGAGCAAGCAGCGCAGAGTTATTCACCCTATGGTGAGTAGGGTTAGGGCTGAAATGAGGGTTAGGGTTAGGGTTAGGGTTGCAATTAGGGTTAGGGTTGCAGCCAGGGCCAGGGTTAGGGTTGGGGAATGAAGCCCATTGGAGATTGAAGATTTTCTTGAATAACTTTTGTTCTGAAGGTCATAGAGACTTGGAAGTTGGTTCGAGCTGAACTAATGTGGGGATGCCCGATCCATTGGTACCATCCCCGAGCATCTACGACCTCCGCAAAGGGTCAAACCACCACATCTCGAAGAAAAAGTACGAGCTATTTCTCAATAACTTTTTGTCTGAACGTCGTAGCGACTCGGGCATTTCACACATAGTCAAGGGGAGACAGCCACGCACCCACACCCAATTTCAGCACGTTTCCAGCAAGCAGCGCAGAGTTATTCACCCTATGGTGAGTAGGGTTAGGGCTGAAATGAGGGTTAGGGTTAGGGTTAGGGTTGCAATTAGGGTTAGGGTTGCAGCCAGGGCCAGGGTTAGGGTTGGGGAATGAAGCCCATTGGAGATTGAAGATTTTCTTGAATAACTTTTGTTCTGAAGGTCATAGAGACTTGGAAGTTGGTTCGAGCTGAACTAATGTGGGGATGCCCGATCCATTGGTACCATCCCCGAGCGTCTACGACCTCCGCAAAGGGTCAAACCACCACATCTCGAAGAAAAAGTACGAGCTATTTCTCAATAACTTTTTGTCTGAACGTCGTAGCGACTCGGGCATTTCACACATAGTCAAGGGGAGACAGCCACGCACCCACACCCAATTTCAGCACGTTTCGAGCAAGCAGCGCAGAGTTATTCACCCTATGGTGAGTAGGGTTAGGGCTGAAATGAGGGTTAGGGTTAGGGTTAGGGTTGCAATTAGGGTTAGGGTTGCAGCCAGGGTTAGGGTTAGGGTTGGGGATGAACAACCATTGGAGATCAAGATATTCTTCAATAACTTTTGTTCTGAAGGTCATAGAGACTTGGAAGTTGGTTCCATCTGAACTAATGTGGGGATGCCCGATCCATTGGTACCATCCCCGAGCTTCTACGACCTCCGGAAGGGGTCAAACCACCAAATCTCAACAAAAAAGTACACAATATTTTTGAATAACTTTTTCCCTGAAAGTCGTAGAGACTTGGGCATTTCACACATAGTAAAGGGGAGACAGCCACGCACCCACACCAAATTTCAGCACGTTTCGAGCAAGCAGCGCAGAGTTATTCACCCAATGGTGAATAGGGTTAGGGCTGAAATGAGGGTTAGGGTTAGGGTTAGGGTTGCAATTAGGGTTAGGGTTGCAGCCAGGGCCAGGGTTAGGGTTGGGGAATGAAGCCCATTGGAGATTGAAGATTTTCTTGAATAACTTTTGTTCTGAAGGTCATAGAGACTTGGAAGTTGGTTCGAGCTGAACTAATGTGGGGATGCCCGATCCATTGGTACCATCCCCGAGCGTCTACGACCTCCGCAAAGGGTCAAACCACCACATCTCGAAGAAAAAGTACGAGCTATTTCTCAATAACTTTTTGTCTGAACGTCGTAGCGACTCGGGCATTTCACACATAGTCAAGGGGAGACAGCCACGCACCCACACCCAATTTCAGCACGTTTCGAGCAAGCAGCGCAGAGTTATTCACCCTATGGTGAGTAGGGTTAGGGCTGAAATGAGGGTTAGGGTTAGGGTTAGGGTTGCAATTAGGGTTAGGGTTGCAGCCAGGGTTAGGGTTAGGGTTGGGGATGAACAACCATTGGAGATCAAGATATTCTTCAATAACTTTTGTTCTGAAGGTCATAGAGACTTGGAAGTTGGTTCCATCTGAACTAATGTGGGGATGCCCGATCCATTGGTACCATCCCCGAGCTTCTACGACCTCCGGAAGGGGTCAAACCACCAAATCTCAACAAAAAAGTACACAATATTTTTGAATAACTTTTTCCCTGAAAGTCGTAGAGACTTGGGCATTTCACACATAGTAAAGGGGAGACAGCCACGCACCCACACCAAATTTCAGCACGTTTCGAGCAAGCAGCGCAGAGTTATTCACCCAATGGTGAATAGGGTTAGGGCTGAAATGAGGGTTAGGGTTAGGGTTAGGGTTACAATTAGGGTTAGGGTTGCAGCCAGGGCCAGGGTTAGGGTTGGGGAATGAAGCCCATTGGAGATTGAAGATTTTCTTGAATAACTTTTGTTCTGAAGGTCATAGAGACTTGGAAGTTGGTTCGAGCTGAACTAATGTGGGGATGCCCGATCCATTGGTACCATCCCCGAGCGTCTACGACCTCCGCAAAGGGTCAAACCACCACATCTCGAAGAAAAAGTACGAGCTATTTCTCAATAACTTTTTGTCTGAACGTCGTAGCGACTCGGGCATTTCACACATAGTCAAGGGGAGACAGCCACGCACCCACACCCAATTTCAGCACGTTTCGAGCAAGCAGCGCAGAGTTATTCACCCTATGGTGAGTAGGGTTAGGGCTGAAATGAGGGTTAGGGTTAGGGTTAGGGTTGCAATTAGGGTTAGGGTTGCAGCCAGGGCCAGGGTTAGGGTTGGGGAATGAAGCCCATTGGAGATTGAAGATTTTCTTGAATAACTTTTGTTCTGAAGGTCATAGAGACTTGGAAGTTGGTTCGAGCTGAACTAATGTGGGGATGCCCGATCCATTGGTACCATCCCCGAGCATCTACGACCTCCGCAAAGGGTCAAACCACCACATCTCGAAGAAAAAGTACGAGCTATTTCTCAATAACTTTTTGTCTGAACGTCGTAGCGACTCGGGCATTTCACACATAGTCAAGGGGAGACAGCCACGCACCCACACCCAATTTCAGCACGTTTCCAGCAAGCAGCGCAGAGTTATTCACCCTATGGTGAGTAGGGTTAGGGCTGAAATGAGGGTTAGGGTTAGGGTTAGGGTTGCAATTAGGGTTAGGGTTGCAGCCAGGGCCAGGGTTAGGGTTGGGGAATGAAGCCCATTGGAGATTGAAGATTTTCTTGAATAACTTTTGTTCTGAAGGTCATAGAGACTTGGAAGTTGGTTCGAGCTGAACTAATGTGGGGATGCCCGATCCATTGGTACCATCCCCGAGCGTCTACGACCTCCGCAAAGGGTCAAACCACCACATCTCGAAGAAAAAGTACGAGCTATTTCTCAATAACTTTTTGTCTGAACGTCGTAGCGACTCGGGCATTTCACACATAGTCAAGGGGAGACAGCCACGCACCCACACCCAATTTCAGCACGTTTCGAGCAAGCAGCGCAGAGTTATTCACCCTATGGTGAGTAGGGTTAGGGCTGAAATGAGGGTTAGGGTTAGGGTTAGGGTTGCAATTAGGGTTAGGGTTGCAGCCAGGGTTAGGGTTAGGGTTGGGGATGAACAACCATTGGAGATCAAGATATTCTTCAATAACTTTTGTTCTGAAGGTCATAGAGACTTGGAAGTTGGTTCCATCTGAACTAATGTGGGGATGCCCGATCCATTGGTACCATCCCCGAGCTTCTACGACCTCCGGAAGGGGTCAAACCACCAAATCTCAACAAAAAAGTACACAATATTTTTGAATAACTTTTTCCCTGAAAGTCGTAGAGACTTGGGCATTTCACACATAGTAAAGGGGAGACAGCCACGCACCCACACCAAATTTCAGCACGTTTCGAGCAAGCAGCGCAGAGTTATTCACCCAATGGTGAATAGGGTTAGGGCTGAAATGAGGGTTAGGGTTAGGGTTAGGGTTGCAATTAGGGTTAGGGTTGCAGCCAGGGCCAGGGTTAGGGTTGGGGAATGAAGCCCATTGGAGATTGAAGATTTTCTTGAATAACTTTTGTTCTGAAGGTCATAGAGACTTGGAAGTTGGTTCGAGCTGAACTAATGTGGGGATGCCCGATCCATTGGTACCATCCCCGAGCGTCTACGACCTCCGCAAAGGGTCAAACCACCACATCTCGAAGAAAAAGTACGAGCTATTTCTCAATAACTTTTTGTCTGAACGTCGTAGCGACTCGGGCATTTCACACATAGTCAAGGGGAGACAGCCACGCACCCACACCCAATTTCAGCACGTTTCGAGCAAGCAGCGCAGAGTTATTCACCCTATGGTGAGTAGGGTTAGGGCTGAAATGAGGGTTAGGGTTAGGGTTAGGGTTGCAATTAGGGTTAGGGTTGCAGCCAGGGTTAGGGTTAGGGTTGGGGATGAACAACCATTGGAGATCAAGATATTCTTCAATAACTTTTGTTCTGAAGGTCATAGAGACTTGGAAGTTGGTTCCATCTGAACTAATGTGGGGATGCCCGATCCATTGGTACCATCCCCGAGCTTCTACGACCTCCGGAAGGGGTCAAACCACCAAATCTCAACAAAAAAGTACACAATATTTTTGAATAACTTTTTCCCTGAAAGTCGTAGAGACTTGGGCATTTCACACATAGTAAAGGGGAGACAGCCACGCACCCACACCAAATTTCAGCACGTTTCGAGCAAGCAGCGCAGAGTTATTCACCCAATGGTGAATAGGGTTAGGGCTGAAATGAGGGTTAGGGTTAGGGTTAGGGTTGCAATTAGGGTTAGGGTTGCAGCCAGGGCCAGGGTTAGGGTTGGGGAATGAAGCCCATTGGAGATTGAAGATTTTCTTGAATAACTTTTGTTCTGAAGGTCATAGAGACTTGGAAGTTGGTTCGAGCTGAACTAATGTGGGGATGCCCGATCCATTGGTACCATCCCCGAGCGTCTACGACCTCCGCAAAGGGTCAAACCACCACATCTCGAAGAAAAAGTACGAGCTATTTCTCAATAACTTTTTGTCTGAACGTCGTAGCGACTCGGGCATTTCACACATAGTCAAGGGGAGACAGCCACGCACCCACACCCAATTTCAGCACGTTTCGAGCAAGCAGCGCAGAGTTATTCACCCTATGGTGAGTAGGGTTAGGGCTGAAATGAGGGTTAGGGTTAGGGTTAGGGTTGCAATTAGGGTTAGGGTTGCAGCCAGGGTTAGGGTTAGGGTTGGGGATGAACAACCATTGGAGATCAAGATATTCTTCAATAACTTTTGTTCTGAAGGTCATAGAGACTTGGAAGTTGGTTCCATCTGAACTAATGTGGGGATGCCCGATCCATTGGTACCATCCCCGAGCTTCTACGACCTCCGGAAGGGGTCAAACCACCAAATCTCAACAAAAAAGTACACAATATTTTTGAATAACTTTTTCCCTGAAAGTCGTAGAGACTTGGGCATTTCACACATAGTAAAGGGGAGACAGCCACGCACCCACACCCAATTTCAGCACGTTTCGAGCAAGCAGCGCAGAGTTATTCACCCTATGGTGAGTAGGGTTAGGGCTGAAATGAGGGTTAGGGTTAGGGTTAGGGTTGCAATTAGGGTTAGGGTTGCAGCCAGGGCCAGGGTTAGGGTTGGGGAATGAAGCCCATTGGAGATTGAAGATTTTCTTGAATAACTTTTGTTCTGAAGGTCATAGAGACTTGGAAGTTGGTTCGAGCTGAACTAATGTGGGGATGCCCGATCCATTGGTACCATCCCCGAGCTTCTACGACCTCCGGAAGGGGTCAAACCACCAAATCTCAACAAAAAAGTACACAATATTTTTGAATAACTTTTTCCCTGAAAGTCGTAGAGACTTGGGCATTTCACACATAGTAAAGGGGAGACAGCCACGCACCCACACCAAATTTCAGCACGTTTCGAGCAAGCAGCGCAGAGTTATTCACCCAATGGTGAATAGGGTTAGGGCTGAAATGAGGGTTAGGGTTAGGGTTAGGGTTGCAATTAGGGTTAGGGTTGCAGCCAGGGCCAGGGTTAGGGTTGGGGAATGAAGCCCATTGGAGATTGAAGATTTTCTTGAATAACTTTTGTTCTGAAGGTCATAGAGACTTGGAAGTTGGTTCGAGCTGAACTAATGTGGGGATGCCCGATCCATTGGTACCATCCCCGAGCGTCTACGACCTCCGCAAAGGGTCAAACCACCACATCTCGAAGAAAAAGTACGAGCTATTTCTCAATAACTTTTTGTCTGAACGTCGTAGCGACTCGGGCATTTCACACATAGTCAAGGGGAGACAGCCACGCACCCACACCCAATTTCAGCACGTTTCGAGCAAGCAGCGCAGAGTTATTCACCCTATGGTGAGTAGGGTTAGGGCTGAAATGAGGGTTAGGGTTAGGGTTAGGGTTGCAATTAGGGTTAGGGTTGCAGCCAGGGTTAGGGTTAGGGTTGGGGATGAACAACCATTGGAGATCAAGATATTCTTCAATAACTTTTGTTCTGAAGGTCATAGAGACTTGGAAGTTGGTTCCATCTGAACTAATGTGGGGATGCCCGATCCATTGGTACCATCCCCGAGCTTCTACGACCTCCGGAAGGGGTCAAACCACCAAATCTCAACAAAAAAGTACACAATATTTTTGAATAACTTTTTCCCTGAAAGTCGTAGAGACTTGGGCATTTCACACATAGTAAAGGGGAGACAGCCACGCACCCACACCAAATTTCAGCACGTTTCGAGCAAGCAGCGCAGAGTTATTCACCCAATGGTGAATAGGGTTAGGGCTGAAATGAGGGTTAGGGTTAGGGTTAGGGTTACAATTAGGGTTAGGGTTGCAGCCAGGGCCAGGGTTAGGGTTGGGGAATGAAGCCCATTGGAGATTGAAGATTTTCTTGAATAACTTTTGTTCTGAAGGTCATAGAGACTTGGAAGTTGGTTCGAGCTGAACTAATGTGGGGATGCCCGATCCATTGGTACCATCCCCGAGCGTCTACGACCTCCGCAAAGGGTCAAACCACCACATCTCGAAGAAAAAGTACGAGCTATTTCTCAATAACTTTTTGTCTGAACGTCGTAGCGACTCGGGCATTTCACACATAGTCAAGGGGAGACAGCCACGCACCCACACCCAATTTCAGCACGTTTCGAGCAAGCAGCGCAGAGTTATTCACCCTATGGTGAGTAGGGTTAGGGCTGAAATGAGGGTTAGGGTTAGGGTTAGGGTTGCAATTAGGGTTAGGGTTGCAGCCAGGGCCAGGGTTAGGGTTGGGGAATGAAGCCCATTGGAGATTGAAGATTTTCTTGAATAACTTTTGTTCTGAAGGTCATAGAGACTTGGAAGTTGGTTCGAGCTGAACTAATGTGGGGATGCCCGATCCATTGGTACCATCCCCGAGCATCTACGACCTCCGCAAAGGGTCAAACCACCACATCTCGAAGAAAAAGTACGAGCTATTTCTCAATAACTTTTTGTCTGAACGTCGTAGCGACTCGGGCATTTCACACATAGTCAAGGGGAGACAGCCACGCACCCACACCCAATTTCAGCACGTTTCCAGCAAGCAGCGCAGAGTTATTCACCCTATGGTGAGTAGGGTTAGGGCTGAAATGAGGGTTAGGGTTAGGGTTAGGGTTGCAATTAGGGTTAGGGTTGCAGCCAGGGCCAGGGTTAGGGTTGGGGAATGAAGCCCATTGGAGATTGAAGATTTTCTTGAATAACTTTTGTTCTGAAGGTCATAGAGACTTGGAAGTTGGTTCGAGCTGAACTAATGTGGGGATGCCCGATCCATTGGTACCATCCCCGAGCGTCTACGACCTCCGCAAAGGGTCAAACCACCACATCTCGAAGAAAAAGTACGAGCTATTTCTCAATAACTTTTTGTCTGAACGTCGTAGCGACTCGGGCATTTCACACATAGTCAAGGGGAGACAGCCACGCACCCACACCCAATTTCAGCACGTTTCGAGCAAGCAGCGCAGAGTTATTCACCCTATGGTGAGTAGGGTTAGGGCTGAAATGAGGGTTAGGGTTAGGGTTAGGGTTGCAATTAGGGTTAGGGTTGCAGCCAGGGTTAGGGTTAGGGTTGGGGATGAACAACCATTGGAGATCAAGATATTCTTCAATAACTTTTGTTCTGAAGGTCATAGAGACTTGGAAGTTGGTTCCATCTGAACTAATGTGGGGATGCCCGATCCATTGGTACCATCCCCGAGCTTCTACGACCTCCGGAAGGGGTCAAACCACCAAATCTCAACAAAAAAGTACACAATATTTTTGAATAACTTTTTCCCTGAAAGTCGTAGAGACTTGGGCATTTCACACATAGTAAAGGGGAGACAGCCACGCACCCACACCAAATTTCAGCACGTTTCGAGCAAGCAGCGCAGAGTTATTCACCCAATGGTGAATAGGGTTAGGGCTGAAATGAGGGTTAGGGTTAGGGTTAGGGTTGCAATTAGGGTTAGGGTTGCAGCCAGGGCCAGGGTTAGGGTTGGGGAATGAAGCCCATTGGAGATTGAAGATTTTCTTGAATAACTTTTGTTCTGAAGGTCATAGAGACTTGGAAGTTGGTTCGAGCTGAACTAATGTGGGGATGCCCGATCCATTGGTACCATCCCCGAGCGTCTACGACCTCCGCAAAGGGTCAAACCACCACATCTCGAAGAAAAAGTACGAGCTATTTCTCAATAACTTTTTGTCTGAACGTCGTAGCGACTCGGGCATTTCACACATAGTCAAGGGGAGACAGCCACGCACCCACACCCAATTTCAGCACGTTTCGAGCAAGCAGCGCAGAGTTATTCACCCTATGGTGAGTAGGGTTAGGGCTGAAATGAGGGTTAGGGTTAGGGTTAGGGTTGCAATTAGGGTTAGGGTTGCAGCCAGGGTTAGGGTTAGGGTTGGGGATGAACAACCATTGGAGATCAAGATATTCTTCAATAACTTTTGTTCTGAAGGTCATAGAGACTTGGAAGTTGGTTCCATCTGAACTAATGTGGGGATGCCCGATCCATTGGTACCATCCCCGAGCTTCTACGACCTCCGGAAGGGGTCAAACCACCAAATCTCAACAAAAAAGTACACAATATTTTTGAATAACTTTTTCCCTGAAAGTCGTAGAGACTTGGGCATTTCACACATAGTAAAGGGGAGACAGCCACGCACCCACACCAAATTTCAGCACGTTTCGAGCAAGCAGCGCAGAGTTATTCACCCAATGGTGAATAGGGTTAGGGCTGAAATGAGGGTTAGGGTTAGGGTTAGGGTTGCAATTAGGGTTAGGGTTGCAGCCAGGGCCAGGGTTAGGGTTGGGGAATGAAGCCCATTGGAGATTGAAGATTTTCTTGAATAACTTTTGTTCTGAAGGTCATAGAGACTTGGAAGTTGGTTCGAGCTGAACTAATGTGGGGATGCCCGATCCATTGGTACCATCCCCGAGCTTCTACGACCTCCGGAAGGGGTCAAACCACCAAATCTCAACAAAAAAGTACACAATATTTTTGAATAACTTTTTCCCTGAAAGTCGTAGAGACTTGGGCATTTCACACATAGTAAAGGGGAGACAGCCACGCACCCACACCAAATTTCAGCACGTTTCGAGCAAGCAGCGCAGAGTTATTCACCCAATGGTGAATAGGGTTAGGGCTGAAATGAGGGTTAGGGTTAGGGTTAGGGTTACAATTAGGGTTAGGGTTGCAGCCAGGGCCAGGGTTAGGGTTGGGGAATGAAGCCCATTGGAGATTGAAGATTTTCTTGAATAACTTTTGTTCTGAAGGTCATAGAGACTTGGAAGTTGGTTCGAGCTGAACTAATGTGGGGATGCCCGATCCATTGGTACCATCCCCGAGCGTCTACGACCTCCGCAAAGGGTCAAACCACCACATCTCGAAGAAAAAGTACGAGCTATTTCTCAATAACTTTTTGTCTGAACGTCGTAGCGACTCGGGCATTTCACACATAGTCAAGGGGAGACAGCCACGCACCCACACCCAATTTCAGCACGTTTCGAGCAAGCAGCGCAGAGTTATTCACCCTATGGTGAGTAGGGTTAGGGCTGAAATGAGGGTTAGGGTTAGGGTTAGGGTTGCAATTAGGGTTAGGGTTGCAGCCAGGGTTAGGGTTAGGGTTGGGGATGAACAACCATTGGAGATCAAGATATTCTTCAATAACTTTTGTTCTGAAGGTCATAGAGACTTGGAAGTTGGTTCCATCTGAACTAATGTGGGGATGCCCGATCCATTGGTACCATCCCCGAGCTTCTACGACCTCCGGAAGGGGTCAAACCACCAAATCTCAACAAAAAAGTACACAATATTTTTGAATAACTTTTTCCCTGAAAGTCGTAGAGACTTGGGCATTTCACACATAGTAAAGGGGAGACAGCCACGCACCCACACCAAATTTCAGCACGTTTCGAGCAAGCAGCGCAGAGTTATTCACCCAATGGTGAATAGGGTTAGGGCTGAAATGAGGGTTAGGGTTAGGGTTAGGGTTGCAATTAGGGTTAGGGTTGCAGCCAGGGCCAGGGTTAGGGTTGGGGAATGAAGCCCATTGGAGATTGAAGATTTTCTTGAATAACTTTTGTTCTGAAGGTCATAGAGACTTGGAAGTTGGTTCGAGCTGAACTAATGTGGGGATGCCCGATCCATTGGTACCATCCCCGAGCGTCTACGACCTCCGCAAAGGGTCAAACCACCACATCTCGAAGAAAAAGTACGAGCTATTTCTCAATAACTTTTTGTCTGAACGTCGTAGCGACTCGGGCATTTCACACATAGTCAAGGGGAGACAGCCACGCACCCACACCCAATTTCAGCACGTTTCGAGCAAGCAGCGCAGAGTTATTCACCCTATGGTGAGTAGGGTTAGGGCTGAAATGAGGGTTAGGGTTAGGGTTAGGGTTGCAATTAGGGTTAGGGTTGCAGCCAGGGTTAGGGTTAGGGTTGGGGATGAACAACCATTGGAGATCAAGATATTCTTCAATAACTTTTGTTCTGAAGGTCATAGAGACTTGGAAGTTGGTTCCATCTGAACTAATGTGGGGATGCCCGATCCATTGGTACCATCCCCGAGCTTCTACGACCTCCGGAAGGGGTCAAACCACCAAATCTCAACAAAAAAGTACACAATATTTTTGAATAACTTTTTCCCTGAAAGTCGTAGAGACTTGGGCATTTCACACATAGTAAAGGGGAGACAGCCACGCACCCACACCAAATTTCAGCACGTTTCGAGCAAGCAGCGCAGAGTTATTCACCCAATGGTGAATAGGGTTAGGGCTGAAATGAGGGTTAGGGTTAGGGTTAGGGTTACAATTAGGGTTAGGGTTGCAGCCAGGGCCAGGGTTAGGGTTGGGGAATGAAGCCCATTGGAGATTGAAGATTTTCTTGAATAACTTTTGTTCTGAAGGTCATAGAGACTTGGAAGTTGGTTCGAGCTGAACTAATGTGGGGATGCCCGATCCATTGGTACCATCCCCGAGCGTCTACGACCTCCGCAAAGGGTCAAACCACCACATCTCGAAGAAAAAGTACGAGCTATTTCTCAATAACTTTTTGTCTGAACGTCGTAGCGACTCGGGCATTTCACACATAGTCAAGGGGAGACAGCCACGCACCCACACCCAATTTCAGCACGTTTCGAGCAAGCAGCGCAGAGTTATTCACCCTATGGTGAGTAGGGTTAGGGCTGAAATGAGGGTTAGGGTTAGGGTTAGGGTTGCAATTAGGGTTAGGGTTGCAGCCAGGGTTAGGGTTAGGGTTGGGGATGAACAACCATTGGAGATCAAGATATTCTTCAATAACTTTTGTTCTGAAGGTCATAGAGACTTGGAAGTTGGTTCCATCTGAACTAATGTGGGGATGCCCGATCCATTGGTACCATCCCCGAGCTTCTACGACCTCCGGAAGGGGTCAAACCACCAAATCTCAACAAAAAAGTACACAATATTTTTGAATAACTTTTTCCCTGAAAGTCGTAGAGACTTGGGCATTTCACACATAGTAAAGGGGAGACAGCCACGCACCCACACCAAATTTCAGCACGTTTCGAGCAAGCAGCGCAGAGTTATTCACCCAATGGTGAATAGGGTTAGGGCTGAAATGAGGGTTAGGGTTAGGGTTAGGGTTACAATTAGGGTTAGGGTTGCAGCCAGGGCCAGGGTTAGGGTTGGGGAATGAAGCCCATTGGAGATTGAAGATTTTCTTGAATAACTTTTGTTCTGAAGGTCATAGAGACTTGGAAGTTGGTTCGAGCTGAACTAATGTGGGGATGCCCGATCCATTGGTACCATCCCCGAGCGTCTACGACCTCCGCAAAGGGTCAAACCACCACATCTCGAAGAAAAAGTACGAGCTATTTCTCAATAACTTTTTGTCTGAACGTCGTAGCGACTCGGGCATTTCACACATAGTCAAGGGGAGACAGCCACGCACCCACACCCAATTTCAGCACGTTTCGAGCAAGCAGCGCAGAGTTATTCACCCTATGGTGAGTAGGGTTAGGGCTGAAATGAGGGTTAGGGTTAGGGTTAGGGTTGCAATTAGGGTTAGGGTTGCAGCCAGGGTTAGGGTTAGGGTTGGGGATGAACAACCATTGGAGATCAAGATATTCTTCAATAACTTTTGTTCTGAAGGTCATAGAGACTTGGAAGTTGGTTCCATCTGAACTAATGTGGGGATGCCCGATCCATTGGTACCATCCCCGAGCTTCTACGACCTCCGGAAGGGGTCAAACCACCAAATCTCAACAAAAAAGTACACAATATTTTTGAATAACTTTTTCCCTGAAAGTCGTAGAGACTTGGGCATTTCACACATAGTAAAGGGGAGACAGCCACGCACCCACACCAAATTTCAGCACGTTTCGAGCAAGCAGCGCAGAGTTATTCACCCAATGGTGAATAGGGTTAGGGCTGAAATGAGGGTTAGGGTTAGGGTTAGGGTTGCAATTAGGGTTAGGGTTGCAGCCAGGGCCAGGGTTAGGGTTGGGGAATGAAGCCCATTGGAGATTGAAGATTTTCTTGAATAACTTTTGTTCTGAAGGTCATAGAGACTTGGAAGTTGGTTCGAGCTGAACTAATGTGGGGATGCCCGATCCATTGGTACCATCCCCGAGCGTCTACGACCTCCGCAAAGGGTCAAACCACCACATCTCGAAGAAAAAGTACGAGCTATTTCTCAATAACTTTTTGTCTGAACGTCGTAGCGACTCGGGCATTTCACACATAGTCAAGGGGAGACAGCCACGCACCCACACCCAATTTCAGCACGTTTCGAGCAAGCAGCGCAGAGTTATTCACCCTATGGTGAGTAGGGTTAGGGCTGAAATGAGGGTTAGGGTTAGGGTTAGGGTTGCAATTAGGGTTAGGGTTGCAGCCAGGGTTAGGGTTAGGGTTGGGGATGAACAACCATTGGAGATCAAGATATTCTTCAATAACTTTTGTTCTGAAGGTCATAGAGACTTGGAAGTTGGTTCCATCTGAACTAATGTGGGGATGCCCGATCCATTGGTACCATCCCCGAGCTTCTACGACCTCCGGAAGGGGTCAAACCACCAAATCTCAACAAAAAAGTACACAATATTTTTGAATAACTTTTTCCCTGAAAGTCGTAGAGACTTGGGCATTTCACACATAGTAAAGGGGAGACAGCCACGCACCCACACCAAATTTCAGCACGTTTCGAGCAAGCAGCGCAGAGTTATTCACCCAATGGTGAATAGGGTTAGGGCTGAAATGAGGGTTAGGGTTAGGGTTAGGGTTACAATTAGGGTTAGGGTTGCAGCCAGGGCCAGGGTTAGGGTTGGGGAATGAAGCCCATTGGAGATTGAAGATTTTCTTGAATAACTTTTGTTCTGAAGGTCATAGAGACTTGGAAGTTGGTTCGAGCTGAACTAATGTGGGGATGCCCGATCCATTGGTACCATCCCCGAGCGTCTACGACCTCCGCAAAGGGTCAAACCACCACATCTCGAAGAAAAAGTACGAGCTATTTCTCAATAACTTTTTGTCTGAACGTCGTAGCGACTCGGGCATTTCACACATAGTCAAGGGGAGACAGCCACGCACCCACACCCAATTTCAGCACGTTTCGAGCAAGCAGCGCAGAGTTATTCACCCTATGGTGAGTAGGGTTAGGGCTGAAATGAGGGTTAGGGTTAGGGTTAGGGTTGCAATTAGGGTTAGGGTTGCAGCCAGGGTTAGGGTTAGGGTTGGGGATGAACAACCATTGGAGATCAAGATATTCTTCAATAACTTTTGTTCTGAAGGTCATAGAGACTTGGAAGTTGGTTCCATCTGAACTAATGTGGGGATGCCCGATCCATTGGTACCATCCCCGAGCTTCTACGACCTCCGGAAGGGGTCAAACCACCAAATCTCAACAAAAAAGTACACAATATTTTTGAATAACTTTTTCCCTGAAAGTCGTAGAGACTTGGGCATTTCACACATAGTAAAGGGGAGACAGCCACGCACCCACACCAAATTTCAGCACGTTTCGAGCAAGCAGCGCAGAGTTATTCACCCAATGGTGAATAGGGTTAGGGCTGAAATGAGGGTTAGGGTTAGGGTTAGGGTTACAATTAGGGTTAGGGTTGCAGCCAGGGCCAGGGTTAGGGTTGGGGAATGAAGCCCATTGGAGATTGAAGATTTTCTTGAATAACTTTTGTTCTGAAGGTCATAGAGACTTGGAAGTTGGTTCGAGCTGAACTAATGTGGGGATGCCCGATCCATTGGTACCATCCCCGAGCGTCTACGACCTCCGCAAAGGGTCAAACCACCACATCTCGAAGAAAAAGTACGAGCTATTTCTCAATAACTTTTTGTCTGAACGTCGTAGCGACTCGGGCATTTCACACATAGTCAAGGGGAGACAGCCACGCACCCACACCCAATTTCAGCACGTTTCGAGCAAGCAGCGCAGAGTTATTCACCCTATGGTGAGTAGGGTTAGGGCTGAAATGAGGGTTAGGGTTAGGGTTAGGGTTGCAATTAGGGTTAGGGTTGCAGCCAGGGCCAGGGTTAGGGTTGGGGAATGAAGCCCATTGGAGATTGAAGATTTTCTTGAATAACTTTTGTTCTGAAGGTCATAGAGACTTGGAAGTTGGTTCGAGCTGAACTAATGTGGGGATGCCCGATCCATTGGTACCATCCCCGAGCGTCTACGACCTCCGCAAAGGGTCAAACCACCACATCTCGAAGAAAAAGTACGAGCTATTTCTCAATAACTTTTTGTCTGAACGTCGTAGCGACTCGGGCATTTCACACATAGTCAAGGGGAGACAGCCACGCACCCACACCCAATTTCAGCACGTTTCGAGCAAGCAGCGCAGAGTTATTCACCCTATGGTGAGTAGGGTTAGGGCTGAAATGAGGGTTAGGGTTAGGGTTAGGGTTGCAATTAGGGTTAGGGTTGCAGCCAGGGTTAGGGTTAGGGTTGGGGATGAACAACCATTGGAGATCAAGATATTCTTCAATAACTTTTGTTCTGAAGGTCATAGAGACTTGGAAGTTGGTTCCATCTGAACTAATGTGGGGATGCCCGATCCATTGGTACCATCCCCGAGCTTCTACGACCTCCGGAAGGGGTCAAACCACCAAATCTCAACAAAAAAGTACACAATATTTTTGAATAACTTTTTCCCTGAAAGTCGTAGAGACTTGGGCATTTCACACATAGTAAAGGGGAGACAGCCACGCACCCACACCAAATTTCAGCACGTTTCGAGCAAGCAGCGCAGAGTTATTCACCCAATGGTGAATAGGGTTAGGGCTGAAATGAGGGTTAGGGTTAGGGTTAGGGTTGCAATTAGGGTTAGGGTTGCAGCCAGGGCCAGGGTTAGGGTTGGGGAATGAAGCCCATTGGAGATTGAAGATTTTCTTGAATAACTTTTGTTCTGAAGGTCATAGAGACTTGGAAGTTGGTTCGAGCTGAACTAATGTGGGGATGCCCGATCCATTGGTACCATCCCCGAGCGTCTACGACCTCCGCAAAGGGTCAAACCACCACATCTCGAAGAAAAAGTACGAGCTATTTCTCAATAACTTTTTGTCTGAACGTCGTAGCGACTCGGGCATTTCACACATAGTCAAGGGGAGACAGCCACGCACCCACACCAAATTTCAGCACGTTTCGAGCAAGCAGCGCAGAGTTATTCACCCAATGGTGAATAGGGTTAGGGCTGAAATGAGGGTTAGGGTTAGGGTTAGGGTTGCAATTAGGGTTAGGGTTGCAGCCAGGGCCAGGGTTAGGGTTGGGGAATGAAGCCCATTGGAGATTGAAGATTTTCTTGAATAACTTTTGTTCTGAAGGTCATAGAGACTTGGAAGTTGGTTCGAGCTGAACTAATGTGGGGATGCCCGATCCATTGGTACCATCCCCGAGCGTCTACGACCTCCGCAAAGGGTCAAACCACCACATCTCGAAGAAAAAGTACGAGCTATTTCTCAATAACTTTTTGTCTGAACGTCGTAGCGACTCGGGCATTTCACACATAGTCAAGGGGAGACAGCCACGCACCCACACCCAATTTCAGCACGTTTCGAGCAAGCAGCGCAGAGTTATTCACCCTATGGTGAGTAGGGTTAGGGCTGAAATGAGGGTTAGGGTTAGGGTTAGGGTTGCAATTAGGGTTAGGGTTGCAGCCAGGGTTAGGGTTAGGGTTGGGGATGAACAACCATTGGAGATCAAGATATTCTTCAATAACTTTTGTTCTGAAGGTCATAGAGACTTGGAAGTTGGTTCCATCTGAACTAATGTGGGGATGCCCGATCCATTGGTACCATCCCCGAGCTTCTACAACCTCCGGAAGGGGTCAAACCACCAAATCTCAACAAAAAAGTACACAATATTTTTGAATAACTTTTTCCCTGAAAGTCGTAGAGACTTGGGCATTTCACACATAGTAAAGGGGAGACAGCCACGCACCCACACCAAATTTCAGCACGTTTCGAGCAAGCAGCGCAGAGTTATTCACCCAATGGTGAATAGGGTTAGGGCTGAAATGAGGGTTAGGGTTAGGGTTAGGGTTGCAATTAGGGTTAGGGTTGCAGCCAGGGCCAGGGTTAGGGTTGGGGAATGAAGCCCATTGGAGATTGAAGATTTTCTTGAATAACTTTTGTTCTGAAGGTCATAGAGACTTGGAAGTTGGTTCGAGCTGAACTAATGTGGGGATGCCCGATCCATTGGTACCATCCCCGAGCTTCTACGACCTCCGGAAGGGGTCAAACCACCAAATCTCAACAAAAAAGTACACAATATTTTTGAATAACTTTTTCCCTGAAAGTCGTAGAGACTTGGGCATTTCACACATAGTAAAGGGGAGACAGCCACGCACCCACACCAAATTTCAGCACGTTTCGAGCAAGCAGCGCAGAGTTATTCACCCAATGGTGAATAGGGTTAGGGCTGAAATGAGGGTTAGGGTTAGGGTTAGGGTTACAATTAGGGTTAGGGTTGCAGCCAGGGCCAGGGTTAGGGTTGGGGAATGAAGCCCATTGGAGATTGAAGATTTTCTTGAATAACTTTTGTTCTGAAGGTCATAGAGACTTGGAAGTTGGTTCGAGCTGAACTAATGTGGGGATGCCCGATCCATTGGTACCATCCCCGAGCGTCTACGACCTCCGCAAAGGGTCAAACCACCACATCTCGAAGAAAAAGTACGAGCTATTTCTCAATAACTTTTTGTCTGAACGTCGTAGCGACTCGGGCATTTCACACATAGTCAAGGGGAGACAGCCACGCACCCACACCCAATTTCAGCACGTTTCGAGCAAGCAGCGCAGAGTTATTCACCCTATGGTGAGTAGGGTTAGGGCTGAAATGAGGGTTAGGGTTAGGGTTAGGGTTGCAATTAGGGTTAGGGTTGCAGCCAGGGTTAGGGTTAGGGTTGGGGATGAACAACCATTGGAGATCAAGATATTCTTCAATAACTTTTGTTCTGAAGGTCATAGAGACTTGGAAGTTGGTTCCATCTGAACTAATGTGGGGATGCCCGATCCATTGGTACCATCCCCGAGCTTCTACAACCTCCGGAAGGGGTCAAACCACCAAATCTCAACAAAAAAGTACACAATATTTTTGAATAACTTTTTCCCTGAAAGTCGTAGAGACTTGGGCATTTCACACATAGTAAAGGGGAGACAGCCACGCACCCACACCAAATTTCAGCACGTTTCGAGCAAGCAGCGCAGAGTTATTCACCCAATGGTGAATAGGGTTAGGGCTGAAATGAGGGTTAGGGTTAGGGTTAGGGTTGCAATTAGGGTTAGGGTTGCAGCCAGGGCCAGGGTTAGGGTTGGGGAATGAAGCCCATTGGAGATTGAAGATTTTCTTGAATAACTTTTGTTCTGAAGGTCATAGAGACTTGGAAGTTGGTTCGAGCTGAACTAATGTGGGGATGCCCGATCCATTGGTACCATCCCCGAGCTTCTACGACCTCCGGAAGGGGTCAAACCACCAAATCTCAACAAAAAAGTACACAATATTTTTGAATAACTTTTTCCCTGAAAGTCGTAGAGACTTGGGCATTTCACACATAGTAAAGGGGAGACAGCCACGCACCCACACCAAATTTCAGCACGTTTCGAGCAAGCAGCGCAGAGTTATTCACCCAATGGTGAATAGGGTTAGGGCTGAAATGAGGGTTAGGGTTAGGGTTAGGGTTACAATTAGGGTTAGGGTTGCAGCCAGGGCCAGGGTTAGGGTTGGGGAATGAAGCCCATTGGAGATTGAAGATTTTCTTGAATAACTTTTGTTCTGAAGGTCATAGAGACTTGGAAGTTGGTTCGAGCTGAACTAATGTGGGGATGCCCGATCCATTGGTACCATCCCCGAGCGTCTACGACCTCCGCAAAGGGTCAAACCACCACATCTCGAAGAAAAAGTACGAGCTATTTCTCAATAACTTTTTGTCTGAACGTCGTAGCGACTCGGGCATTTCACACATAGTCAAGGGGAGACAGCCACGCACCCACACCCAATTTCAGCACGTTTCGAGCAAGCAGCGCAGAGTTATTCACCCTATGGTGAGTAGGGTTAGGGCTGAAATGAGGGTTAGGGTTAGGGTTAGGGTTGCAATTAGGGTTAGGGTTGCAGCCAGGGCCAGGGTTAGGGTTGGGGAATGAAGCCCATTGGAGATTGAAGATTTTCTTGAATAACTTTTGTTCTGAAGGTCATAGAGACTTGGAAGTTGGTTCGAGCTGAACTAATGTGGGGATGCCCGATCCATTGGTACCATCCCCGAGCGTCTACGACCTCCGCAAAGGGTCAAACCACCACATCTCGAAGAAAAAGTACGAGCTATTTCTCAATAACTTTTTGTCTGAACGTCGTAGCGACTCGGGCATTTCACACATAGTCAAGGGGAGACAGCCACGCACCCACACCCAATTTCAGCACGTTTCGAGCAAGCAGCGCAGAGTTATTCACCCTATGGTGAGTAGGGTTAGGCCTGAAATGAGGGTTAGGGTTAGGGTTAGGGTTGCAATTAGGGTTAGGGTTGCAGCCAGGGTTAGGGTTAGGGTTGGGGATGAACAACCATTGGAGATCAAGATATTCTTCAATAACTTTTGTTCTGAAGGTCATAGAGACTTGGAAGTTGGTTCCATCTGAACTAATGTGGGGATGCCCGATCCATTGGTACCATCCCCGAGCTTCTACGACCTCCGGAAGGGGTCAAACCACCAAATCTCAACAAAAAAGTACACAATATTTTTGAATAACTTTTTCCCTGAAAGTCGTAGAGACTTGGGCATTTCACACATAGTAAAGGGGAGACAGCCACGCACCCACACCCAATTTCAGCACGTTTCGAGCAAGCAGCGCAGAGTTATTCACCCTATGGTGAGTAGGGTTAGGGCTGAAATGAGGGTTAGGGTTAGGGTTAGGGTTGCAATTAGGGTTAGGGTTGCAGCCAGGGCCAGGGTTAGGGTTGGGGAATGAAGCCCATTGGAGATTGAAGATTTTCTTGAATAACTTTTGTTCTGAAGGTCATAGAGACTTGGAAGTTGGTTCGAGCTGAACTAATGTGGGGATGCCCGATCCATTGGTACCATCCCCGAGCGTCTACGACCTCCGCAAAGGGTCAAACCACCACATCTCGAAGAAAAAGTACGAGCTATTTCTCAATAACTTTTTGTCTGAACGTCGTAGCGACTCGGGCATTTCACACATAGTCAAGGGGAGACAGCCACGCACCCACACCCAATTTCAGCACGTTTCGAGCAAGCAGCGCAGAGTTATTCACCCTATGGTGAGTAGGGTTAGGGCTGAAATGAGGGTTAGGGTTAGGGTTAGGGTTGCAATTAGGGTTAGGGTTGCAGCCAGGGTTAGGGTTAGGGTTGGGGATGAACAACCATTGGAGATCAAGATATTCTTCAATAACTTTTGTTCTGAAGGTCATAGAGACTTGGAAGTTGGTTCCATCTGAACTAATGTGGGGATGCCCGATCCATTGGTACCATCCCCGAGCTTCTACGACCTCCGGAAGGGGTCAAACCACCAAATCTCAACAAAAAAGTACACAATATTTTTGAATAACTTTTTCCCTGAAAGTCGTAGAGACTTGGGCATTTCACACATAGTAAAGGGGAGACAGCCACGCACCCACACCAAATTTCAGCACGTTTCGAGCAAGCAGCGCAGAGTTATTCACCCAATGGTGAATAGGGTTAGGGCTGAAATGAGGGTTAGGGTTAGGGTTAGGGTTGCAATTAGGGTTAGGGTTGCAGCCAGGGCCAGGGTTAGGGTTGGGGAATGAAGCCCATTGGAGATTGAAGATTTTCTTGAATAACTTTTGTTCTGAAGGTCATAGAGACTTGGAAGTTGGTTCGAGCTGAACTAATGTGGGGATGCCCGATCCATTGGTACCATCCCCGAGCGTCTACGACCTCCGCAAAGGGTCAAACCACCACATCTCGAAGAAAAAGTACGAGCTATTTTCAATAACTTTTTGTCTGAACGTCGTAGCGACTCGGGCATTTCACACATAGTCAAGGGGAGACAGCCACGCACCCACACCCAATTTCAGCACGTTTCGAGCAAGCAGCGCAGAGTTATTCACCCTATGGTGAGTAGGGTTAGGGCTGAAATGAGGGTTAGGGTTAGGGTTAGGGTTGCAATTAGGGTTAGGGTTGCAGCCAGGGTTAGGGTTAGGGTTGGGGATGAACAACCATTGGAGATCAAGATATTCTTCAATAACTTTTGTTCTGAAGGTCATAGAGACTTGGAAGTTGGTTCCATCTGAACTAATGTGGGGATGCCCGATCCATTGGTACCATCCCCGAGCTTCTACGACCTCCGGAAGGGGTCAAACCACCAAATCTCAACAAAAAAGTACACAATATTTTTGAATAACTTTATCCCTGAAAGTCGTAGAGACTTGGGCATTTCACACATAGTAAAGGGGAGACAGCCACGCACCCACACCAAATTTCAGCACGTTTCGAGCAAGCAGCGCAGAGTTATTCACCCAATGGTGAATAGGGTTAGGGCTGAAATGAGGGTTAGGGTTAGGGTTAGGGTTACAATTAGGGTTAGGGTTGCAGCCAGGGCCAGGGTTAGGGTTGGGGAATGAAGCCCATTGGAGATTGAAGATTTTCTTGAATAACTTTTGTTCTGAAGGTCATAGAGACTTGGAAGTTGGTTCGAGCTGAACTAATGTGGGGATGCCCGATCCATTGGTACCATCCCCGAGCGTCTACGACCTCCGCAAAGGGTCAAACCACCACATCTCGAAGAAAAAGTACGAGCTATTTCTCAATAACTTTTTGTCTGAACGTCGTAGCGACTCGGGCATTTCACACATAGTCAAGGGGAGACAGCCACGCACCCACACCCAATTTCAGCACGTTTCGAGCAAGCAGCGCAGAGTTATTCACCCTATGGTGAGTAGGGTTAGGGCTGAAATGAGGGTTAGGGTTAGGGTTAGGGTTGCAATTAGGGTTAGGGTTGCAGCCAGGGTTAGGGTTAGGGTTGGGGATGAACAACCATTGGAGATCAAGATATTCTTCAATAACTTTTGTTCTGAAGGTCATAGAGACTTGGAAGTTGGTTCCATCTGAACTAATGTGGGGATGCCCGATCCATTGGTACCATCCCCGAGCTTCTACGACCTCCGGAAGGGGTCAAACCACCAAATCTCAACAAAAAAGTACACAATATTTTTGAATAACTTTTTCCCTGAAAGTCGTAGAGACTTGGGCATATCACACATAGTAAAGGGGAGACAGCCACGCACCCACACCAAATTTCAGCACGTTTCGAGCAAGCAGCGCAGAGTTATTCACCCAATGGTGAATAGGGTTAGGGCTGAAATGAGGGTTAGGGTTAGGGTTAGGGTTGCAATTAGGGTTAGGGTTGCAGCCAGGGCCAGGGTTAGGGTTGGGGAATGAAGCCCATTGGAGATTGAAGATTTTCTTGAATAACTTTTGTTCTGAAGGTCATAGAGACTTGGAAGTTGGTTCGAGCTGAACTAATGTGGGGATGCCCGATCCATTGGTACCATCCCCGAGTGTCTACGACCTCCGCAAAGGGTCAAACCACCACATCTCGAAGAAAAAGTACGAGCTATTTCTCAATAACTTTTTGTCTGAACGTCGTAGCGACTCGGGCATTTCACACATAGTCAAGGGGAGACAGCCACGCACCCACACCCAATTTCAGCACGTTTCGAGCAAGCAGCGCAGAGTTATTCACCCAATGGTGAATAGGGTTAGGGCTGAAATGAGGGTTAGGGTTAGGGTTAGGGTTACAATTAGGGTTAGGGTTGCAGCCAGGGCCAGGGTTAGGGTTGGGGAATGAAGCCCATTGGAGATTGAAGATTTTCTTGAATAACTTTTGTTCTGAAGGTCATAGAGACTTGGAAGTTGGTTCGAGCTGAACTAATGTGGGGATGCCCGATCCATTGGTACCATCCCCGAGCGTCTACGACCTCCGCAAAGGGTCAAACCACCACATCTCGAAGAAAAAGTACGAGCTATTTCTCAATAACTTTTTGTCTGAACGTCGTAGCGACTCGGGCATTTCACACATAGTCAAGGGGAGACAGCCACGCACCCACACCCAATTTCAGCACGTTTCGAGCAAGCAGCGCAGAGTTATTCACCCTATGGTGAGTAGGGTTAGGGCTGAAATGAGGGTTAGGGTTAGGGTTAGGGTTGCAATTAGGGTTAGGGTTGCAGCCAGGGTTAGGGTTAGGGTTGGGGATGAACAACCATTGGAGATCAAGATATTCTTCAATAACTTTTGTTCTGAAGGTCATAGAGACTTGGAAGTTGGTTCCATCTGAACTAATGTGGGGATGCCCGATCCATTGGTACCATCCCCGAGCTTCTACGACCTCCGGAAGGGGTCAAACCACCAAATCTCAACAAAAAAGTACACAATATTTTTGAATAACTTTTTCCCTGAAAGTCGTAGAGACTTGGGCATATCACACATAGTAAAGGGGAGACAGCCACGCACCCACACCAAATTTCAGCACGTTTCGAGCAAGCAGCGCAGAGTTATTCACCCAATGGTGAATAGGGTTAGGGCTGAAATGAGGGTTAGGGTTAGGGTTAGGGTTGCAATTAGGGTTAGGGTTGCAGCCAGGGCCAGGGTTAGGGTTGGGGAATGAAGCCCATTGGAGATTGAAGATTTTCTTGAATAACTTTTGTTCTGAAGGTCATAGAGACTTGGAAGTTGGTTCGAGCTGAACTAATGTGGGGATGCCCGATCCATTGGTACCATCCCCGAGTGTCTACGACCTCCGCAAAGGGTCAAACCACCACATCTCGAAGAAAAAGTACGAGCTATTTCTCAATAACTTTTTGTCTGAACGTCGTAGCGACTCGGGCATTTCACACATAGTCAAGGGGAGACAGCCACGCACCCACACCCAATTTCAGCACGTTTCGAGCAAGCAGCGCAGAGTTATTCACCCTATGGTGAGTAGGGTTAGGGCTGAAATGAGGGTTAGGGTTAGGGTTAGGGTTGCAATTAGGGTTAGGGTTGCAGCCAGGGTTAGGGTTAGGGTTGGGGATGAACAACCATTGGAGATCAAGATATTCTTCAATAACTTTTGTTCTGAAGGTCATAGAGACTTGGAAGTTGGTTCCATCTGAACTAATGTGGGGATGCCCGATCCATTGGTACCATCCCCGAGCTTCTACGACCTCCGGAAGGGGTCAAACCACCAAATCTCAACAAAAAAGTACACAATATTTTTGAATAACTTTTTCCCTGAAAGTCGTAGAGACTTGGGCATTTCACACATAGTAAAGGGGAGACAGCCACGCACCCACACCAAATTTCAGCACGTTTCGAGCAAGCAGCGCAGAGTTATTCACCCAATGGTGAATAGGGTTAGGGCTGAAATGAGGGTTAGGGTTAGGATTAGGGTTGCAATTAGGGTTAGGGTTGCAGCCAGGGCCAGGGTTAGGGTTGGGGAATGAAGCCCATTGGAGATTGAAGATTTTCTTGAATAACTTTTGTTCTGAAGGTCATAGAGACTTGGAAGTTGGTTCGAGCTGAACTAATGTGGGGATGCCCGATCCATTGGTACCATCCCCGAGCGTCTACGACCTCCGCAAAGGGTCAAACCACCACATCTCGAAGAAAAAGTACGAGCTATTTCTCAATAACTTTTTGTCTGAACGTCGTAGCGACTCGGGCATTTCACACATAGTCAAGGGGAGACAGCCACGCACCCACACCAAATTTCAGCACGTTTCGAGCAAGCAGCGCAGAGTTATTCACCCAATGGTGAATAGGGTTAGGGCTGAAATGAGGGTTAGGGTTAGGGTTAGGGTTGCAATTAGGGTTAGGGTTGCAGCCAGGGCCAGGGTTAGGGTTGGGGAATGAAGCCCATTGGAGATTGAAGATTTTCTTGAATAACTTTTGTTCTGAAGGTCATAGAGACTTGGAAGTTGGTTCGAGCTGAACTAATGTGGGGATGCCCGATCCATTGGTACCATCCCCGAGTGTCTACGACCTCCGCAAAGGGTCAAACCACCACATCTCGAAGAAAAAGTACGAGCTATTTCTCAATAACTTTTTGTCTGAACGTCGTAGCGACTCGGGCATTTCACACATAGTCAAGGGGAGACAGCCACGCACCCACACCCAATTTCAGCACGTTTCGAGCAAGCAGCGCAGAGTTATTCACCCTATGGTGAGTAGGGTTAGGGCTGAAATGAGGGTTAGGGTTAGGGTTAGGGTTGCAATTAGGGTTAGGGTTGCAGCCAGGGTTAGGGTTAGGGTTGGGGATGAACAACCATTGGAGATCAAGATATTCTTCAATAACTTTTGTTCTGAAGGTCATAGAGACTTGGAAGTTGGTTCCATCTGAACTAATGTGGGGATGCCCGATCCATTGGTACCATCCCCGAGCTTCTACGACCTCCGGAAGGGGTCAAACCACCAAATCTCAACAAAAAAGTACACAATATTTTTGAATAACTTTTTCCCTGAAAGTCGTAGAGACTTGGGCATTTCACACATAGTAAAGGGGAGACAGCCACGCACCCACACCAAATTTCAGCACGTTTCGAGCAAGCAGCGCAGAGTTATTCACCCAATGGTGAATAGGGTTAGGGCTGAAATGAGGGTTAGGGTTAGGGTTAGGGTTGCAATTAGGGTTAGGGTTGCAGCCAGGGCCAGGGTTAGGGTTGGGGAATGAAGCCCATTGGAGATTGAAGATTTTCTTGAATAACTTTTGTTCTGAAGGTCATAGAGACTTGGAAGTTGGTTCGAGCTGAACTAATGTGGGGATGCCCGATCCATTGGTACCATCCCCGAGCGTCTACGACCTCCGCAAAGGGTCAAACCACCACATCTCGAAGAAAAAGTACGAGCTATTTCTCAATAACTTTTTGTCTGAACGTCGTAGCGACTCGGGCATTTCACACATAGTCAAGGGGAGACAGCCACGCACCCACACCCAATTTCAGCACGTTTCGAGCAAGCAGCGCAGAGTTATTCACCCTATGGTGAGTAGGGTTAGGGCTGAAATGAGGGTTAGAGTTAGGGTTAGGGTTGCAATTAGGGTTAGGGTTGCAGCCAGGGTTAGGGTTAGGGTTGGGGATGAACAACCATTGGAGATCAAGATATTCTTCAATAACTTTTGTTCTGAAGGTCATAGAGACTTGGAAGTTGGTTCCATCTGAACTAATGTGGGGATGCCCGATCCATTGGTACCATCCCCGAGCTTCTACGACCTCCGGAAGGGGTCAAACCACCAAATCTCAACAAAAAAGTACACAATATTTTTGAATAACTTTTTCCCTGAAAGTCGTAGAGACTTGGGCATTTCACACATAGTAAAGGGGAGACAGCCACGCACCCACACCCAATTTCAGCACGTTTCGAGCAAGCAGCGCAGAGTTATTCACCCTATGGTGAGTAGGGTTAGGGCTGAAATGAGGGTTAGGGTTAGGGTTAGGGTTGCAATTAGGGTTAGGGTTGCAGCCAGGGCCAGGGTTAGGGTTGGGGAATGAAGCCCATTGGAGATTGAAGATTTTCTTGAATAACTTTTGTTCTGAAGGTCATAGAGACTTGGAAGTTGGTTCGAGCTGAACTAATGTGGGGATGCCCGATCCATTGGTACCATCCCCGAGCGTCTACGACCTCCGCAAAGGGTCAAACCACCACATCTCGAAGAAAAAGTACGAGCTATTTCTCAATAACTTTTTGTCTGAACGTCGTAGCGACTCGGGCATTTCACACATAGTCAAGGGGAGACAGCCACGCACCCACACCCAATTTCAGCACGTTTCGAGCAAGCAGCGCAGAGTTATTCACCCTATGGTGAGTAGGGTTAGGGCTGAAATGAGGGTTAGGGTTAGGGTTAGGGTTGCAATTAGGGTTAGGGTTGCAGCCAGGGTTAGGGTTAGGGTTGGGGATGAACAACCATTGGAGATCAAGATATTCTTCAATAACTTTTGTTCTGAAGGTCATAGAGACTTGGAAGTTGGTTCCATCTGAACTAATGTGGGGATGCCCGATCCATTGGTACCATCCCCGAGCTTCTACGACCTCCGGAAGGGGTCAAACCACCAAATCTCAACAAAAAAGTACACAATATTTTTGAATAACTTTTTCCCTGAAAGTCGTAGAGACTTGGGCATTTCACACATAGTAAAGGGGAGACAGCCACGCACCCACACCCAATTTCAGCACGTTTCGAGCAAGCAGCGCAGAGTTATTCACCCTATGGTGAGTAGGGTTAGGGCTGAAATGAGGGTTAGGGTTAGGGTTAGGGTTGCAATTAGGGTTAGGGTTGCAGCCAGGGCCAGGGTTAGGGTTGGGGAATGAAGCCCATTGGAGATTGAAGATTTTCTTGAATAACTTTTGTTCTGAAGGTCATAGAGACTTGGAAGTTGGTTCGAGCTGAACTAATGTGGGGATGCCCGATCCATTGGTACCATCCCCGAGCGTCTACGACCTCCGCAAAGGGTCAAACCACCACATCTCGAAGAAAAAGTACGAGCTATTTCTCAATAACTTTTTGTCTGAACGTCGTAGCGACTCGGGCATTTCACACATAGTCAAGGGGAGACAGCCACGCACCCACACCCAATTTCAGCACGTTTCGAGCAAGCAGCGCAGAGTTATTCACCCTATGGTGAGTAGGGTTAGGGCTGAAATGAGGGTTAGGGTTAGGGTTAGGGTTGCAATTAGGGTTAGGGTTGCAGCCAGGGTTAGGGTTAGGGTTGGGGATGAACAACCATTGGAGATCAAGATATTCTTCAATAACTTTTGTTCTGAAGGTCATAGAGACTTGGAAGTTGGTTCCATCTGAACTAATGTGGGGATGCCCGATCCATTGGTACCATCCCCGAGCTTCTACGACCTCCGGAAGGGGTCAAACCACCAAATCTCAACAAAAAAGTACACAATATTTTTGAATAACTTTATCCCTGAAAGTCGTAGAGACTTGGGCATTTCACACATAGTAAAGGGGAGACAGCCACGCACCCACACCAAATTTCAGCACGTTTCGAGCAAGCAGCGCAGAGTTATTCACCCAATGGTGAATAGGGTTAGGGCTGAAATGAGGGTTAGGGTTAGGGTTAGGGTTGCAATTAGGGTTAGGGTTGCAGCCAGGGCCAGGGTTAGGGTTGGGGAATGAAGCCCATTGGAGATTGAAGATTTTCTTGAATAACTTTTGTTCTGAAGGTCATAGAGACTTGGAAGTTGGTTCGAGCTGAACTAATGTGGGGATGCCCGATCCATTGGTACCATCCCCGAGTGTCTACGACCTCCGCAAAGGGTCAAACCACCACATCTCGAAGAAAAAGTACGAGCTATTTCTCAATAACTTTTTGTCTGAACGTCGTAGCGACTCGGGCATTTCACACATAGTCAAGGGGAGACAGCCACGCACCCACACCCAATTTCAGCACGTTTCGAGCAAGCAGCGCAGAGTTATTCACCCTATGGTGAGTAGGGTTAGGGCTGAAATGAGGGTTAGGGTTAGGGTTAGGGTTGCAATTAGGGTTAGGGTTGCAGCCAGGGTTAGGGTTAGGGTTGGGGATGAACAACCATTGGAGATCAAGATATTCTTCAATAACTTTTGTTCTGAAGGTCATAGAGACTTGGAAGTTGGTTCCATCTGAACTAATGTGGGGATGCCCGATCCATTGGTACCATCCCCGAGCTTCTACGACCTCCGGAAGGGGTCAAACCACCAAATCTCAACAAAAAAGTACACAATATTTTTGAATAACTTTTTCCCTGAAAGTCGTAGAGACTTGGGCATTTCACACATAGTAAAGGGGAGACAGCCACGCACCCACACCAAATTTCAGCACGTTTCGAGCAAGCAGCGCAGAGTTATTCACCCAATGGTGAATAGGGTTAGGGCTGAAATGAGGGTTAGGGTTAGGGTTAGGGTTGCAATTAGGGTTAGGGTTGCAGCCAGGGCCAGGGTTAGGGTTGGGGAATGAAGCCCATTGGAGATTGAAGATTTTCTTGAATAACTTTTGTTCTGAAGGTCATAGAGACTTGGAAGTTGGTTCGAGCTGAACTAATGTGGGGATGCCCGATCCATTGGTACCATCCCCGAGCGTCTACGACCTCCGCAAAGGGTCAAACCACCACATCTCGAAGAAAAAGTACGAGCTATTTCTCAATAACTTTTTGTCTGAACGTCGTAGCGACTCGGGCATTTCACACATAGTCAAGGGGAGACAGCCACGCACCCACACCCAATTTCAGCACGTTTCGAGCAAGCAGCACAGAGTTATTCACCCTATGGTGAGTAGGGTTAGGGCTGAAATGAGGGTTAGGGTTAGGGTTAGGGTTGCAATTAGGGTTAGGGTTGCAGCCAGGGTTAGGGTTAGGGTTGGGGATGAACAACCATTGGAGATCAAGATATTCTTCAATAACTTTTGTTCTGAAGGTCATAGAGACTTGGAAGTTGGTTCCATCTGAACTAATGTGGGGATGCCCGATCCATTGGTACCATCCCCGAGCTTCTACGACCTCCGGAAGGGGTCAAACCACCAAATCTCAACAAAAAAGTACACAATATTTTTGAATAACTTTTTCCCTGAAAGTCGTAGAGACTTGGGCATATCACACATAGTAAAGGGGAGACAGCCACGCACCCACACCAAATTTCAGCACGTTTCGAGCAAGCAGCGCAGAGTTATTCACCCAATGGTGAATAGGGTTAGGGCTGAAATGAGGGTTAGGGTTAGGGTTAGGGTTGCAATTAGGGTTAGGGTTGCAGCCAGGGCCAGGGTTAGGGTTGGGGAATGAAGCCCATTGGAGATTGAAGATTTTCTTGAATAACTTTTGTTCTGAAGGTCATAGAGACTTGGAAGTTGGTTCCATCTGAACTAATGTGGGGATGCCCGATCCATTGGTACCATCCCCGAGCTTCTACGACCTCCGGAAGGGGTCAAACCACCAAATCTCAACAAAAAAGTACACAATATTTTTGAATAACTTTATCCCTGAAAGTCGTAGAGACTTGGGCATTTCACACATAGTAAAGGGGAGACAGCCACGCACCCACACCAAATTTCAGCACGTTTCGAGCAAGCAGCGCAGAGTTATTCACCCAATGGTGAATAGGGTTAGGGCTGAAATGAGGGTTAGGGTTAGGGTTAGGGTTGCAATTAGGGTTAGGGTTGCAGCCAGGGCCAGGGTTAGGGTTGGGGAATGAAGCCCATTGGAGATTGAAGATTTTCTTGAATAACTTTTGTTCTGAAGGTCATAGAGACTTGGAAGTTGGTTCGAGCTGAACTAATGTGGGGATGCCCGATCCATTGGTACCATCCCCGAGTGTCTACGACCTCCGCAAAGGGTCAAACCACCACATCTCGAAGAAAAAGTACGAGCTATTTCTCAATAACTTTTTGTCTGAACGTCGTAGCGACTCGGGCATTTCACACATAGTCAAGGGGAGACAGCCACGCACCCACACCCAATTTCAGCACGTTTCGAGCAAGCAGCGCAGAGATATTCACCCTATGGTGAGTAGGGTTAGGGCTGAAATGAGGGTTAGGGTTAGGGTTAGGGTTGCAATTAGGGTTAGGGTTGCAGCCAGGGTTAGGGTTAGGGTTGGGGATGAACAACCATTGGAGATCAAGATATTCTTCAATAACTTTTGTTCTGAAGGTCATAGAGACTTGGAAGTTGGTTCCATCTGAACTAATGTGGGGATGCCCGATCCATTGGTACCATCCCCGAGCTTCTACGACCTCCGGAAGGGGTCAAACCACCAAATCTCAACAAAAAAGTACACAATATTTTTGAATAACTTTTTCCCTGAAAGTCGTAGAGACTTGGGCATATCACACATAGTAAAGGGGAGACAGCCACGCACCCACACCAAATTTCAGCACGTTTCGAGCAAGCAGCGCAGAGTTATTCACCCAATGGTGAATAGGGTTAGGGCTGAAATGAGGGTTAGGGTTAGGGTTAGGGTTGCAATTAGGGTTAGGGTTGCAGCCAGGGCCAGGGTTAGGGTTGGGGAATGAAGCCCATTGGAGATTGAAGATTTTCTTGAATAACTTTTGTTCTGAAGGTCATAGAGACTTGGAAGTTGGTTCCATCTGAACTAATGTGGGGATGCCCGATCCATTGGTACCATCCCCGAGCTTCTACGACCTCCGGAAGGGGTCAAACCACCAAATCTCAACAAAAAAGTACACAATATTTTTGAATAACTTTATCCCTGAAAGTCGTAGAGACTTGGGCATTTCACACATAGTAAAGGGGAGACAGCCACGCACCCACACCAAATTTCAGCACGTTTCGAGCAAGCAGCGCAGAGTTATTCACCCAATGGTGAATAGGGTTAGGGCTGAAATGAGGGTTAGGGTTAGGGTTAGGGTTGCAATTAGGGTTAGGGTTGCAGCCAGGGCCAGGGTTAGGGTTGGGGAATGAAGCCCATTGGAGATTGAAGATTTTCTTGAATAACTTTTGTTCTGAAGGTCATAGAGACTTGGAAGTTGGTTCGAGCTGAACTAATGTGGGGATGCCCGATCCATTGGTACCATCCCCGAGTGTCTACGACCTCCGCAAAGGGTCAAACCACCACATCTCGAAGAAAAAGTACGAGCTATTTCTCAATAACTTTTTGTCTGAACGTCGTAGCGACTCGGGCATTTCACACATAGTCAAGGGGAGACAGCCACGCACCCACACCCAATTTCAGCACGTTTCGAGCAAGCAGCGCAGAGTTATTCACCCTATGGTGAGTAGGGTTAGGGCTGAAATGAGGGTTAGGGTTAGGGTTAGGGTTGCAATTAGGGTTAGGGTTGCAGCCAGGGTTAGGGTTAGGGTTGGGGATGAACAACCATTGGAGATCAAGATATTCTTCAATAACTTTTGTTCTGAAGGTCATAGAGACTTGGAAGTTGGTTCCATCTGAACTAATGTGGGGATGCCCGATCCATTGGTACCATCCCCGAGCTTCTACGACCTCCGGAAGGGGTCAAACCACCAAATCTCAACAAAAAAGTACACAATATTTTTGAATAACTTTTTCCCTGAAAGTCGTAGAGACTTGGGCATTTCACACATAGTAAAGGGGAGACAGCCACGCACCCACACCAAATTTCAGCACGTTTCGAGCAAGCAGCGCAGAGTTATTCACCCAATGGTGAATAGGGTTAGGGCTGAAATGAGGGTTAGGGTTAGGGTTAGGGTTGCAATTAGGGTTAGGGTTGCAGCCAGGGCCAGGGTTAGGGTTGGGGAATGAAGCCCATTGGAGATTGAAGATTTTCTTGAATAACTTTTGTTCTGAAGGTCATAGAGACTTGGAAGTTGGTTCGAGCTGAACTAATGTGGGGATGCCCGATCCATTGGTACCATCCCCGAGCGTCTACGACCTCCGCAAAGGGTCAAACCACCACATCTCGAAGAAAAAGTACGAGCTATTTCTCAATAACTTTTTGTCTGAACGTCGTAGCGACTCGGGCATTTCACACATAGTCAAGGGGAGACAGCCACGCACCCACACCCAATTTCAGCACGTTTCGAGCAAGCAGCGCAGAGTTATTCACCCTATGGTGAGTAGGGTTAGGGCTGAAATGAGGGTTAGGGTTAGGGTTAGGGTTGCAATTAGGGTTAGGGTTGCAGCCAGGGCCAGGGTTAGGGTTGGGGAATGAAGCCCATTGGAGATTGAAGATTTTCTTGAATAACTTTTGTTCTGAAGGTCATAGAGACTTGGAAGTTGGTTCGAGCTGAACTAATGTGGGGATGCCCGATCCATTGGTACCATCCCCGAGTGTCTACGACCTCCGCAAAGGGTCAAACCACCACATCTCGAAGAAAAAGTACGAGCTATTTCTCAATAACTTTTTGTCTGAACGTCGTAGCGACTCGGGCATTTCACACATAGTCAAGGGGAGACAGCCACGCACCCACACCCAATTTCAGCACGTTTCGAGCAAGCAGCGCAGAGTTATTCACCCTATGGTGAGTAGGGTTAGGGCTGAAATGAGGGTTAGGGTTAGGGTTAGGGTTGCAATTAGGGTTAGGGTTGCAGCCAGGGTTAGGGTTAGGGTTGGGGATGAACAACCATTGGAGATCAAGATTTTCTTGAATAACTTTTGTTCTGAAGGTCATAGAGACTTGGAAGTTGGTTCGAGCTGAACTAATGTGGGGATGCCCGATCCATTGGTACCATCCCCGAGTGTCTACGACCTCCGCAAAGGGTCAAACCACCACATCTCGAAGAAAAAGTACGAGCTATTTCTCAATAACTTTTTGTCTGAACGTCGTAGCGACTCGGGCATTTCACACATAGTCAAGGGGAGACAGCCACGCACCCACACCCAATTTCAGCACGTTTCGAGCAAGCAGCGCAGAGTTATTCACCCTATGGTGAGTAGGGTTAGGGCTGAAATGAGGGTTAGGGTTAGGGTTAGGGTTGCAATTAGGGTTAGGGTTGCAGCCAGGGTTAGGGTTAGGGTTGGGGATGAACAACCATTGGAGATCAAGATATTCTTCAATAACTTTTGTTCTGAAGGTCATAGAGACTTGGAAGTTGGTTCCATCTGAACTAATGTGGGGATGCCCGATCCATTGGTACCATCCCCGAGCTTCTACGACCTCCGGAAGGGGTCAAACCACCAAATCTCAACAAAAAAGTACACAATATTTTTGAATAACTTTTTCCCTGAAAGTCGTAGAGACTTGGGCATTTCACACATAGTAAAGGGGAGACAGCCACGCACCCACACCAAATTTCAGCACGTTTCGAGCAAGCAGCGCAGAGTTATTCACCCAATGGTGAATAGGGTTAGGGCTGAAATGAGGGTTAGGGTTAGGGTTAGGGTTGCAATTAGGGTTAGGGTTGCAGCCAGGGCCAGGGTTAGGGTTGGGGAATGAAGCCCATTGGAGATTGAAGATTTTCTTGAATAACTTTTGTTCTGAAGGTCATAGAGACTTGGAAGTTGGTTCGAGCTGAACTAATGTGGGGATGCCCGATCCATTGGTACCATCCCCGAGTGTCTACGACCTCCGCAAAGGGTCAAACCACCACATCTCGAAGAAAAAGTACGAGCTATTTCTCAATAACTTTTTGTCTGAACGTCGTAGCGACTCGGGCATTTCACACATAGTCAAGGGGAGACAGCCACGCACCCACACCCAATTTCAGCACGTTTCGAGCAAGCAGCGCAGAGTTATTCACCCTATGGTGAGTAGGGTTAGGGCTGAAATGAGGGTTAGGGTTAGGGTTAGGGTTGCAATTAGGGTTAGGGTTGCAGCCAGGGTTAGGGTTAGGGTTGGGGATGAACAACCATTGGAGATCAAGATTTTCTTGAATAACTTTTGTTCTGAAGGTCATAGAGACTTGGAAGTTGGTTCGAGCTGAACTAATGTGGGGATGCCCGATCCATTGGTACCATCCCCGAGTGTCTACGACCTCCGCAAAGGGTCAAACCACCACATCTCGAAGAAAAAGTACGAGCTATTTCTCAATAACTTTTTGTCTGAACGTCGTAGCGACTCGGGCATTTCACACATAGTCAAGGGGAGACAGCCACGCACCCACACCCAATTTCAGCACGTTTCGAGCAAGCAGCGCAGAGTTATTCACCCTATGGTGAGTAGGGTTAGGGCTGAAATGAGGGTTAGGGTTAGGGTTAGGGTTGCAATTAGGGTTAGGGTTGCAGCCAGGGTTAGGGTTAGGGTTGGGGATGAACAACCATTGGAGATCAAGATATTCTTCAATAACTTTTGTTCTGAAGGTCATAGAGACTTGGAAGTTGGTTCCATCTGAACTAATGTGGGGATGCCCGATCCATTGGTACCATCCCCGAGCTTCTACGACCTCCGGAAGGGGTCAAACCACCAAATCTCAACAAAAAAGTACACAATATTTTTGAATAACTTTTTCCCTGAAAGTCGTAGAGACTTGGGCATTTCACACATAGTAAAGGGGAGACAGCCACGCACCCACACCAAATTTCAGCACGTTTCGAGCAAGCAGCGCAGAGTTATTCACCCAATGGTGAATAGGGTTAGGGCTGAAATGAGGGTTAGGGTTAGGGTTAGGGTTGCAATTAGGGTTAGGGTTGCAGCCAGGGCCAGGGTTAGGGTTGGGGAATGAAGCCCATTGGAGATTGAAGATTTTCTTGAATAACTTTTGTTCTGAAGGTCATAGAGACTTGGAAGTTGGTTCGAGCTGAACTAATGTGGGGATGCCCGATCCATTGGTACCATCCCCGAGTGTCTACGACCTCCGCAAAGGGTCAAACCACCACATCTCGAAGAAAAAGTACGAGCTATTTCTCAATAACTTTTTGTCTGAACGTCGTAGCGACTCGGGCATTTCACACATAGTCAAGGGGAGACAGCCACGCACCCACACCCAATTTCAGCACGTTTCGAGCAAGCAGCGCAGAGTTATTCACCCTATGGTGAGTAGGGTTAGGGCTGAAATGAGGGTTAGGGTTAGGGTTAGGGTTGCAATTAGGGTTAGGGTTGCAGCCAGGGTTAGGGTTAGGGTTGGGGATGAACAACCATTGGAGATCAAGATATTCTTCAATAACTTTTGTTCTGAAGGTCATAGAGACTTGGAAGTTGGTTCCATCTGAACTAATGTGGGGATGCCCGATCCATTGGTACCATCCCCGAGCTTCTACGACCTCCGGAAGGGGTCAAACCACCAAATCTCAACAAAAAAGTACACAATATTTTTGAATAACTTTTTCCCTGAAAGTCGTAGAGACTTGGGCATTTCACACATAGTAAAGGGGAGACAGCCACGCACCCACACCAAATTTCAGCACGTTTCGAGCAAGCAGCGCAGAGTTATTCACCCAATGGTGAATAGGGTTAGGGCTGAAATGAGGGTTAGGGTTAGGGTTAGGGTTGCAATTAGGGTTAGGGTTGCAGCCAGGGCCAGGGTTAGGGTTGGGGAATGAAGCCCATTGGAGATTGAAGATTTTCTTGAATAACTTTTGTTCTGAAGGTCATAGAGACTTGGAAGTTGGTTCGAGCTGAACTAATGTGGGGATGCCCGATCCATTGGTACCATCCCCGAGCGTCTACGACCTCCGCAAAGGGTCAAACCACCACATCTCGAAGAAAAAGTACGAGCTATTTCTCAATAACTTTTTGTCTGAACGTCGTAGCGACTCGGGCATTTCACACATAGTCAAGGGGAGACAGCCACGCACCCACACCCAATTTCAGCACGTTTCGAGCAAGCAGCGCAGAGTTATTCACCCTATGGTGAGTAGGGTTAGGGCTGAAATGAGGGTTAGGGTTAGGGTTAGGGTTGCAATTAGGGTTAGGGTTGCAGCCAGGGCCAGGGTTAGGGTTGGGGAATGAAGCCCATTGGAGATTGAAGATTTTCTTGAATAACTTTTGTTCTGAAGGTCATAGAGACTTGGAAGTTGGTTCGAGCTGAACTAATGTGGGGATGCCCGATCCATTGGTACCATCCCCGAGTGTCTACGACCTCCGCAAAGGGTCAAACCACCACATCTCGAAGAAAAAGTACGAGCTATTTCTCAATAACTTTTTGTCTGAACGTCGTAGCGACTCGGGCATTTCACACATAGTCAAGGGGAGACAGCCACGCACCCACACCCAATTTCAGCACGTTTCGAGCAAGCAGCGCAGAGTTATTCACCCTATGGTGAGTAGGGTTAGGGCTGAAATGAGGGTTAGGGTTAGGGTTAGGGTTGCAATTAGGGTTAGGGTTGCAGCCAGGGTTAGGGTTAGGGTTGGGGATGAACAACCATTGGAGATCAAGATTTTCTTGAATAACTTTTGTTCTGAAGGTCATAGAGACTTGGAAGTTGGTTCGAGCTGAACTAATGTGGGGATGCCCGATCCATTGGTACCATCCCCGAGTGTCTACGACCTCCGCAAAGGGTCAAACCACCACATCTCGAAGAAAAAGTACGAGCTATTTCTCAATAACTTTTTGTCTGAACGTCGTAGCGACTCGGGCATTTCACACATAGTCAAGGGGAGACAGCCACGCACCCACACCCAATTTCAGCACGTTTCGAGCAAGCAGCGCAGAGTTATTCACCCTATGGTGAGTAGGGTTAGGGCTGAAATGAGGGTTAGGGTTAGGGTTAGGGTTGCAATTAGGGTTAGGGTTGCAGCCAGGGTTAGGGTTAGGGTTGGGGATGAACAACCATTGGAGATCAAGATATTCTTCAATAACTTTTGTTCTGAAGGTCATAGAGACTTGGAAGTTGGTTCCATCTGAACTAATGTGGGGATGCCCGATCCATTGGTACCATCCCCGAGCTTCTACGACCTCCGGAAGGGGTCAAACCACCAAATCTCAACAAAAAAGTACACAATATTTTTGAATAACTTTTTCCCTGAAAGTCGTAGAGACTTGGGCATTTCACACATAGTAAAGGGGAGACAGCCACGCACCCACACCAAATTTCAGCACGTTTCGAGCAAGCAGCGCAGAGTTATTCACCCAATGGTGAATAGGGTTAGGGCTGAAATGAGGGTTAGGGTTAGGGTTAGGGTTGCAATTAGGGTTAGGGTTGCAGCCAGGGCCAGGGTTAGGGTTGGGGAATGAAGCCCATTGGAGATTGAAGATTTTCTTGAATAACTTTTGTTCTGAAGGTCATAGAGACTTGGAAGTTGGTTCGAGCTGAACTAATGTGGGGATGCCCGATCCATTGGTACCATCCCCGAGTGTCTACGACCTCCGCAAAGGGTCAAACCACCACATCTCGAAGAAAAAGTACGAGCTATTTCTCAATAACTTTTTGTCTGAACGTCGTAGCGACTCGGGCATTTCACACATAGTCAAGGGGAGACAGCCACGCACCCACACCCAATTTCAGCACGTTTCGAGCAAGCAGCGCAGAGTTATTCACCCTATGGTGAGTAGGGTTAGGGCTGAAATGAGGGTTAGGGTTAGGGTTAGGGTTGCAATTAGGGTTAGGGTTGCAGCCAGGGTTAGGGTTAGGGTTGGGGATGAACAACCATTGGAGATCAAGATTTTCTTGAATAACTTTTGTTCTGAAGGTCATAGAGACTTGGAAGTTGGTTCGAGCTGAACTAATGTGGGGATGCCCGATCCATTGGTACCATCCCCGAGTGTCTACGACCTCCGCAAAGGGTCAAACCACCACATCTCGAAGAAAAAGTACGAGCTATTTCTCAATAACTTTTTGTCTGAACGTCGTAGCGACTCGGGCATTTCACACATAGTCAAGGGGAGACAGCCACGCACCCACACCCAATTTCAGCACGTTTCGAGCAAGCAGCGCAGAGTTATTCACCCTATGGTGAGTAGGGTTAGGGCTGAAATGAGGGTTAGGGTTAGGGTTAGGGTTGCAATTAGGGTTAGGGTTGCAGCCAGGGTTAGGGTTAGGGTTGGGGATGAACAACCATTGGAGATCAAGATATTCTTCAATAACTTTTGTTCTGAAGGTCATAGAGACTTGGAAGTTGGTTCCATCTGAACTAATGTGGGGATGCCCGATCCATTGGTACCATCCCCGAGCTTCTACGACCTCCGGAAGGGGTCAAACCACCAAATCTCAACAAAAAAGTACACAATATTTTTGAATAACTTTTTCCCTGAAAGTCGTAGAGACTTGGGCATTTCACACATAGTAAAGGGGAGACAGCCACGCACCCACACCAAATTTCAGCACGTTTCGAGCAAGCAGCGCAGAGTTATTCACCCAATGGTGAATAGGGTTAGGGCTGAAATGAGGGTTAGGGTTAGGGTTAGGGTTGCAATTAGGGTTAGGGTTGCAGCCAGGGCCAGGGTTAGGGTTGGGGAATGAAGCCCATTGGAGATTGAAGATTTTCTTGAATAACTTTTGTTCTGAAGGTCATAGAGACTTGGAAGTTGGTTCGAGCTGAACTAATGTGGGGATGCCCGATCCATTGGTACCATCCCCGAGTGTCTACGACCTCCGCAAAGGGTCAAACCACCACATCTCGAAGAAAAAGTACGAGCTATTTCTCAATAACTTTTTGTCTGAACGTCGTAGCGACTCGGGCATTTCACACATAGTCAAGGGGAGACAGCCACGCACCCACACCCAATTTCAGCACGTTTCGAGCAAGCAGCGCAGAGTTATTCACCCTATGGTGAGTAGGGTTAGGGCTGAAATGAGGGTTAGGGTTAGGGTTAGGGTTGCAATTAGGGTTAGGGTTGCAGCCAGGGTTAGGGTTAGGGTTGGGGATGAACAACCATTGGAGATCAAGATATTCTTCAATAACTTTTGTTCTGAAGGTCATAGAGACTTGGAAGTTGGTTCCATCTGAACTAATGTGGGGATGCCCGATCCATTGGTACCATCCCCGAGCTTCTACGACCTCCGGAAGGGGTCAAACCACCAAATCTCAACAAAAAAGTACACAATATTTTTGAATAACTTTTTCCCTGAAAGTCGTAGAGACTTGGGCATTTCACACATAGTAAAGGGGAGACAGCCACGCACCCACACCAAATTTCAGCACGTTTCGAGCAAGCAGCGCAGAGTTATTCACCCAATGGTGAATAGGGTTAGGGCTGAAATGAGGGTTAGGGTTAGGGTTAGGGTTGCAATTAGGGTTAGGGTTGCAGCCAGGGCCAGGGTTAGGGTTGGGGAATGAAGCCCATTGGAGATTGAAGATTTTCTTGAATAACTTTTGTTCTGAAGGTCATAGAGACTTGGAAGTTGGTTCGAGCTGAACTAATGTGGGGATGCCCGATCCATTGGTACCATCCCCGAGCGTCTACGACCTCCGCAAAGGGTCAAACCACCACATCTCGAAGAAAAAGTACGAGCTATTTCTCAATAACTTTTTGTCTGAACGTCGTAGCGACTCGGGCATTTCACACATAGTCAAGGGGAGACAGCCACGCACCCACACCCAATTTCAGCACGTTTCGAGCAAGCAGCGCAGAGTTATTCACCCTATGGTGAGTAGGGTTAGGGCTGAAATGAGGGTTAGGGTTAGGGTTAGGGTTGCAATTAGGGTTAGGGTTGCAGCCAGGGCCAGGGTTAGGGTTGGGGAATGAAGCCCATTGGAGATTGAAGATTTTCTTGAATAACTTTTGTTCTGAAGGTCATAGAGACTTGGAAGTTGGTTCGAGCTGAACTAATGTGGGGATGCCCGATCCATTGGTACCATCCCCGAGCGTCTACGACCTCCGCAAAGGGTCAAACCACCACATCTCGAAGAAAAAGTACGAGCTATTTCTCAATAACTTTTTGTCTGAACGTCGTAGCGACTCGGGCATTTCACACATAGTCAAGGGGAGACAGCCACGCACCCACACCCAATTTCAGCACGTTTCGAGCAAGCAGCGCAGAGTTATTCACCCTATGGTGAGTAGGGTTAGGGCTGAAATGAGGGTTAGGGTTAGGGTTAGGGTTGCAATTAGGGTTAGGGTTGCAGCCAGGGTTAGGGTTGGGGATGAACAACCATTGGAGATCAAGATATTCTTCAATAACTTTTGTTCTGAAGGTCATAGAGACTTGGAAGTTGGTTCCATCTGAACTAATGTGGGGATGCCCGATCCATTGGTACCATCCCCGAGCTTCTACGACCTCCGCAAGGGGTCAAACCACCAAATCTCAACAAAAAAGTACACAATATTTTTGAATAACTTTTTCCCTGAAAGTCGTAGAGACTTGGGCATTTCACACATAGTAAAGGGGAGACAGCCACGCACCCACACCAAATTTCAGCACGTTTCGAGCAAGCAGCGCAGAGTTATTCACCCAATGGTGAATAGGGTTAGGGCTGAAATGAGGGTTAGGGTTAGGGTTAGGGTTGCAATTAGGGTTAGGGTTGCAGCCAGGGCCAGGGTTAGGGTTGGGGAATGAAGCCCATTGGAGATTGAAGATTTTCTTGAATAACTTTTGTTCTGAAGGTCATAGAGACTTGGAAGTTGGTTCGAGCTGAACTAATGTGGGGATGCCCGATCCATTGGTACCATCCCCGAGCGTCTACGACCTCCGCAAAGGGTCAAACCACCACATCTCGAAGAAAAAGTACGAGCTATTTCTCAATAACTTTTTGTCTGAACGTCGTAGCGACTCGGGCATTTCACACATAGTCAAGGGGAGACAGCCACGCACCCACACCCAATTTCAGCACGTTTCGAGCAAGCAGCGCAGAGTTATTCACCCTATGGTGAGTAGGGTTAGGGCTGAAATGAGGGTTAGGGTTAGGGTTAGGGTTGCAATTAGGGTTAGGGTTGCAGCCAGGGTTAGGGTTAGGGTTGGGGATGAACAACCATTGGAGATCAAGATATTCTTCAATAACTTTTGTTCTGAAGGTCATAGAGACTTGGAAGTTGGTTCCATCTGAACTAATGTGGGGATGCCCGATCCATTGGTACCATCCCCGAGCTTCTACGACCTCCGGAAGGGGTCAAACCACCAAATCTCAACAAAAAAGTACACAATATTTTTGAATAACTTTTTCCCTGAAAGTCGTAGAGACTTGGGCATTTCACACATAGTCAAGGGGAGACAGCCACGCACCCACACCCAATTTCAGCACGTTTCGAGCAAGCAGCGCAGAGTTATTCACCCTATGGTGAGTAGGGTTAGGGCTGAAATGAGGGTTAGGGTTAGGGTTAGGGTTGCAATTAGGGTTAGGGTTGCAGCCAGGGTTAGGGTTGGGGATGAACAACCATTGGAGATCAAGATATTCTTCAATAACTTTTGTTCTGAAGGTCATAGAGACTTGGAAGTTGGTTCCATCTGAACTAATGTGGGGATGCCCGATCCATTGGTACCATCCCCGAGCTTCTACGACCTCCGGAAGGGGTCAAACCACCAAATCTCAACAAAAAAGTACACAATATTTTTGAATAACTTTTTCCCTGAAAGTCGTAGAGACTTGGGCATTTCACACATAGTAAAGGGGAGACAGCCACGCACCCACACCAAATTTCAGCACGTTTCGAGCAAGCAGCGCAGAGTTATTCACCCAATGGTGAATAGGGTTAGGGCTGAAATGAGGGTTAGGGTTAGGGTTAGGGTTGCAATTAGGGTTAGGGTTGCAGCCAGGGCCAGGGTTAGGGTTGGGGAATGAAGCCCATTGGAGATTGAAGATTTTCTTGAATAACTTTTGTTCTGAAGGTCATAGAGACTTGGAAGTTGGTTCGAGCTGAACTAATGTGGGGATGCCCGATCCATTGGTACCATCCCCGAGTGTCTACGACCTCCGCAAAGGGTCAAACCACCACATCTCGAAGAAAAAGTACGAGCTATTTCTCAATAACTTTTTGTCTGAACGTCGTAGCGACTCGGGCATTTCACACATAGTCAAGGGGAGACAGCCACGCACCCACACCCAATTTCAGCACGTTTCGAGCAAGCAGCGCAGAGTTATTCACCCTATGGTGAGTAGGGTTAGGGCTGAAATGAGGGTTAGGGTTAGGGTTAGGGTTGCAATTAGGGTTAGGGTTGCAGCCAGGGTTAGGGTTAGGGTTGGGGATGAACAACCATTGGAGATCAAGATTTTCTTGAATAACTTTTGTTCTGAAGGTCATAGAGACTTGGAAGTTGGTTCGAGCTGAACTAATGTGGGGATGCCCGATCCATTGGTACCATCCCCGAGTGTCTACGACCTCCGCAAAGGGTCAAACCACCACATCTCGAAGAAAAAGTACGAGCTATTTCTCAATAACTTTTTGTCTGAACGTCGTAGCGACTCGGGCATTTCACACATAGTCAAGGGGAGACAGCCACGCACCCACACCCAATTTCAGCACGTTTCGAGCAAGCAGCGCAGAGTTATTCACCCTATGGTGAGTAGGGTTAGGGCTGAAATGAGGGTTAGGGTTAGGGTTAGGGTTGCAATTAGGGTTAGGGTTGCAGCCAGGGTTAGGGTTAGGGTTGGGGATGAACAACCATTGGAGATCAAGATATTCTTCAATAACTTTTGTTCTGAAGGTCATAGAGACTTGGAAGTTGGTTCCATCTGAACTAATGTGGGGATGCCCGATCCATTGGTACCATCCCCGAGCTTCTACGACCTCCGGAAGGGGTCAAACCACCAAATCTCAACAAAAAAGTACACAATATTTTTGAATAACTTTTTCCCTGAAAGTCGTAGAGACTTGGGCATTTCACACATAGTAAAGGGGAGACAGCCACGCACCCACACCAAATTTCAGCACGTTTCGAGCAAGCAGCGCAGAGTTATTCACCCAATGGTGAATAGGGTTAGGGCTGAAATGAGGGTTAGGGTTAGGGTTAGGGTTGCAATTAGGGTTAGGGTTGCAGCCAGGGCCAGGGTTAGGGTTGGGGAATGAAGCCCATTGGAGATTGAAGATTTTCTTGAATAACTTTTGTTCTGAAGGTCATAGAGACTTGGAAGTTGGTTCGAGCTGAACTAATGTGGGGATGCCCGATCCATTGGTACCATCCCCGAGTGTCTACGACCTCCGCAAAGGGTCAAACCACCACATCTCGAAGAAAAAGTACGAGCTATTTCTCAATAACTTTTTGTCTGAACGTCGTAGCGACTCGGGCATTTCACACATAGTCAAGGGGAGACAGCCACGCACCCACACCCAATTTCAGCACGTTTCGAGCAAGCAGCGCAGAGTTATTCACCCTATGGTGAGTAGGGTTAGGGCTGAAATGAGGGTTAGGGTTAGGGTTAGGGTTGCAATTAGGGTTAGGGTTGCAGCCAGGGTTAGGGTTAGGGTTGGGGATGAACAACCATTGGAGATCAAGATATTCTTCAATAACTTTTGTTCTGAAGGTCATAGAGACTTGGAAGTTGGTTCCATCTGAACTAATGTGGGGATGCCCGATCCATTGGTACCATCCCCGAGCTTCTACGACCTCCGGAAGGGGTCAAACCACCAAATCTCAACAAAAAAGTACACAATATTTTTGAATAACTTTTTCCCTGAAAGTCGTAGAGACTTGGGCATTTCACACATAGTAAAGGGGAGACAGCCACGCACCCACACCAAATTTCAGCACGTTTCGAGCAAGCAGCGCAGAGTTATTCACCCAATGGTGAATAGGGTTAGGGCTGAAATGAGGGTTAGGGTTAGGGTTAGGGTTGCAATTAGGGTTAGGGTTGCAGCCAGGGCCAGGGTTAGGGTTGGGGAATGAAGCCCATTGGAGATTGAAGATTTTCTTGAATAACTTTTGTTCTGAAGGTCATAGAGACTTGGAAGTTGGTTCGAGCTGAACTAATGTGGGGATGCCCGATCCATTGGTACCATCCCCGAGCGTCTACGACCTCCGCAAAGGGTCAAACCACCACATCTCGAAGAAAAAGTACGAGCTATTTCTCAATAACTTTTTGTCTGAACGTCGTAGCGACTCGGGCATTTCACACATAGTCAAGGGGAGACAGCCACGCACCCACACCCAATTTCAGCACGTTTCGAGCAAGCAGCGCAGAGTTATTCACCCTATGGTGAGTAGGGTTAGGGCTGAAATGAGGGTTAGGGTTAGGGTTAGGGTTGCAATTAGGGTTAGGGTTGCAGCCAGGGCCAGGGTTAGGGTTGGGGAATGAAGCCCATTGGAGATTGAAGATTTTCTTGAATAACTTTTGTTCTGAAGGTCATAGAGACTTGGAAGTTGGTTCGAGCTGAACTAATGTGGGGATGCCCGATCCATTGGTACCATCCCCGAGCGTCTACGACCTCCGCAAAGGGTCAAACCACCACATCTCGAAGAAAAAGTACGAGCTATTTCTCAATAACTTTTTGTCTGAACGTCGTAGCGACTCGGGCATTTCACACATAGTCAAGGGGAGACAGCCACGCACCCACACCCAATTTCAGCACGTTTCGAGCAAGCAGCGCAGAGTTATTCACCCTATGGTGAGTAGGGTTAGGGCTGAAATGAGGGTTAGGGTTAGGGTTAGGGTTGCAATTAGGGTTAGGGTTGCAGCCAGGGTTAGGGTTGGGGATGAACAACCATTGGAGATCAAGATATTCTTCAATAACTTTTGTTCTGAAGGTCATAGAGACTTGGAAGTTGGTTCCATCTGAACTAATGTGGGGATGCCCGATCCATTGGTACCATCCCCGAGCTTCTACGACCTCCGGAAGGGGTCAAACCACCAAATCTCAACAAAAAAGTACACAATATTTTTGAATAACTTTTTCCCTGAAAGTCGTAGAGACTTGGGCATTTCACACATAGTAAAGGGGAGACAGCCACGCACCCACACCAAATTTCAGCACGTTTCGAGCAAGCAGCGCAGAGTTATTCACCCAATGGTGAATAGGGTTAGGGCTGAAATGAGGGTTAGGGTTAGGGTTAGGGTTGCAATTAGGGTTAGGGTTGCAGCCAGGGCCAGGGTTAGGGTTGGGGAATGAAGCCCATTGGAGATTGAAGATTTTCTTGAATAACTTTTGTTCTGAAGGTCATAGAGACTTGGAAGTTGGTTCGAGCTGAACTAATGTGGGGATGCCCGATCCATTGGTACCATCCCCGAGCGTCTACGACCTCCGCAAAGGGTCAAACCACCACATCTCGAAGAAAAAGTACGAGCTATTTCTCAATAACTTTTTGTCTGAACGTCGTAGCGACTCGGGCATTTCACACATAGTCAAGGGGAGACAGCCACGCACCCACACCCAATTTCAGCACGTTTCGAGCAAGCAGCGCAGAGTTATTCACCCTATGGTGAGTAGGGTTAGGGCTGAAATGAGGGTTAGGGTTAGGGTTAGGGTTGCAATTAGGGTTAGGGTTGCAGCCAGGGTTAGGGTTAGGGTTGGGGATGAACAACCATTGGAGATCAAGATATTCTTCAATAACTTTTGTTCTGAAGGTCATAGAGACTTGGAAGTTGGTTCCATCTGAACTAATGTGGGGATGCCCGATCCATTGGTACCATCCCCGAGCTTCTACGACCTCCGGAAGGGGTCAAACCACCAAATCTCAACAAAAAAGTACACAATATTTTTGAATAACTTTTTCCCTGAAAGTCGTAGAGACTTGGGCATTTCACACATAGTCAAGGGGAGACAGCCACGCACCCACACCCAATTTCAGCACGTTTCGAGCAAGCAGCGCAGAGTTATTCACCCTATGGTGAGTAGGGTTAGGGCTGAAATGAGGGTTAGGGTTAGGGTTAGGGTTGCAATTAGGGTTAGGGTTGCAGCCAGGGTTAGGGTTGGGGATGAACAACCATTGGAGATCAAGATATTCTTCAATAACTTTTGTTCTGAAGGTCATAGAGACTTGGAAGTTGGTTCCATCTGAACTAATGTGGGGATGCCCGATCCATTGGTACCATCCCCGAGCTTCTACGACCTCCGGAAGGGGTCAAACCACCAAATCTCAACAAAAAAGTACACAATATTTTTGAATAACTTTTTCCCTGAAAGTCGTAGAGACTTGGGCATTTCACACATAGTAAAGGGGAGACAGCCACGCACCCACACCAAATTTCAGCACGTTTCGAGCAAGCAGCGCAGAGTTATTCACCCAATGGTGAATAGGGTTAGGGCTGAAATGAGGGTTAGGGTTAGGGTTAGGGTTACAATTAGGGTTAGGGTTGCAGCCAGGGCCAGGGTTAGGGTTGGGGAATGAAGCCCATTGGAGATTGAAGATTTTCTTGAATAACTTTTGTTCTGAAGGTCATAGAGACTTGGAAGTTGGTTCGAGCTGAACTAATGTGGGGATGCCCGATCCATTGGTACCATCCCCGAGCGTCTACGACCTCCGCAAAGGGTCAAACCACCACATCTCGAAGAAAAAGTACGAGCTATTTCTCAATAACTTTTTGTCTGAACGTCGTAGCGACTCGGGCATTTCACACATAGTCAAGGGGAGACAGCCATGCACCCACACCCAATTTCAGCACGTTTCGAGCAAGCAGCGCAGAGTTATTCACCCTATGGTGAGTAGGGTTAGGGCTGAAATGAGGGTTAGGGTTAGGGTTAGGGTTGCAATTAGGGTTAGGGTTGCAGCCAGGGTTAGGGTTAGGGTTGGGGATGAACAACCATTGGAGATCAAGATATTCTTCAATAACTTTTGTTCTGAAGGTCATAGAGACTTGGAAGTTGGTTCCATCTGAACTAATGTGGGGATGCCCGATCCATTGGTACCATCCCCGAGCTTCTACGACCTCCGGAAGGGGTCAAACCACCAAATCTCAACAAAAAAGTACACAATATTTTTGAATAACTTTTTCCCTGAAAGTCGTAGAGACTTGGGCATTTCACACATAGTCAAGGGGAGACAGCCACGCACCCACACCCAATTTCAGCACGTTTCGAGCAAGCAGCGCAGAGTTATTCACCCTATGGTGAGTAGGGTTAGGGCTGAAATGAGGGTTAGGGTTAGGGTTAGGGTTGCAATTAGGGTTAGGGTTGCAGCCAGGGCCAGGGTTAGGGTTGGGGAATGAAGCCCATTGGAGATTGAAGATTTTCTTGAATAACTTTTGTTCTGAAGGTCATAGAGACTTGGAAGTTGGTTCGAGCTGAACTAATGTGGGGATGCCCGATCCATTGGTACCATCCCCGAGCGTCTACGACCTCCGCAAAGGGTCAAACCACCACATCTCGAAGAAAAAGTACGAGCTATTTCTCAATAACTTTTTGTCTGAACGTCGTAGCGACTCGGGCATTTCACACATAGTCAAGGGGAGACAGCCACGCACCCACACCCAATTTCAGCACGTTTCGAGCAAGCAGCGCAGAGTTATTCACCCTATGGTGAGTAGGGTTAGGGCTGAAATGAGGGTTAGGGTTAGGGTTAGGGTTGCAATTAGGGTTAGGGTTGCAGCCAGGGTTAGGGTTGGGGATGAACAACCATTGGAGATCAAGATATTCTTCAATAACTTTTGTTCTGAAGGTCATAGAGACTTGGAAGTTGGTTCCATCTGAACTAATGTGGGGATGCCCGATCCATTGGTACCATCCCCGAGCTTCTACGACCTCCGGAAGGGGTCAAACCACCAAATCTCAACAAAAAAGTACACAATATTTTTGAATAACTTTTTCCCTGAAAGTCGTAGAGACTTGGGCATTTCACACATAGTAAAGGGGAGACAGCCACGCACCCACACCAAATTTCAGCACGTTTCGAGCAAGCAGCGCAGAGTTATTCACCCAATGGTGAATAGGGTTAGGGCTGAAATGAGGGTTAGGGTTAGGGTTAGGGTTGCAATTAGGGTTAGGGTTGCAGCCAGGGCCAGGGTTAGGGTTGGGGAATGAAGCCCATTGGAGATTGAAGATTTTCTTGAATAACTTTTGTTCTGAAGGTCATAGAGACTTGGAAGTTGGTTCGAGCTGAACTAATGTGGGGATGCCCGATCCATTGGTACCATCCCCGAGCGTCTACGACCTCCGCAAAGGGTCAAACCACCACATCTCGAAGAAAAAGTACGAGCTATTTCTCAATAACTTTTTGTCTGAACGTCGTAGCGACTCGGGCATTTCACACATAGTCAAGGGGAGACAGCCACGCACCCACACCCAATTTCAGCACGTTTCGAGCAAGCAGCGCAGAGTTATTCACCCTATGGTGAGTAGGGTTAGGGCTGAAATGAGGGTTAGGGTTAGGGTTAGGGTTGCAATTAGGGTTAGGGTTGCAGCCAGGGTTAGGGTTAGGGTTGGGGATGAACAACCATTGGAGATCAAGATATTCTTCAATAACTTTTGTTCTGAAGGTCATAGAGACTTGGAAGTTGGTTCCATCTGAACTAATGTGGGGATGCCCGATCCATTGGTACCATCCCCGAGCTTCTACGACCTCCGGAAGGGGTCAAACCACCAAATCTCAACAAAAAAGTACACAATATTTTTGAATAACTTTTTCCCTGAAAGTCGTAGAGACTTGGGCATTTCACACATAGTAAAGGGGAGACAGCCACGCACCCACACCAAATTTCAGCACGTTTCGAGCAAGCAGCGCAGAGTTATTCACCCAATGGTGAATAGGGTTAGGGCTGAAATGAGGGTTAGGGTTAGGGTTAGGGTTGCAATTAGGGTTAGGGTTGCAGCCAGGGCCAGGGTTAGGGTTGGGGAATGAAGCCCATTGGAGATTGAAGATTTTCTTGAATAACTTTTGTTCTGAAGGTCATAGAGACTTGGAAGTTGGTTCGAGCTGAACTAATGTGGGGATGCCCGATCCATTGGTACCATCCCCGAGCGTCTACGACCTCCGCAAAGGGTCAAACCACCACATCTCGAAGAAAAAGTACGAGCTATTTCTCAATAACTTTTTGTCTGAACGTCGTAGCGACTCGGGCATTTCACACATAGTCAAGGGGAGACAGCCACGCACCCACACCCAATTTCAGCACGTTTCGAGCAAGCAGCGCAGAGTTATTCACCCTATGGTGAGTAGGGTTAGGGCTGAAATGAGGGTTAGGGTTAGGGTTAGGGTTGCAATTAGGGTTAGGGTTGCAGCCAGGGTTAGGGTTAGGGTTGGGGATGAACAACCATTGGAGATCAAGATATTCTTCAATAACTTTTGTTCTGAAGGTCATAGAGACTTGGAAGTTGGTTCCATCTGAACTAATGTGGGGATGCCCGATCCATTGGTACCATCCCCGAGCTTCTACGACCTCCGGAAGGGGTCAAACCACCAAATCTCAACAAAAAAGTACACAATATTTTTGAATAACTTTTTCCCTGAAAGTCGTAGAGACTTGGGCATTTCACACATAGTAAAGGGGAGACAGCCACGCACCCACACCAAATTTCAGCACGTTTCGAGCAAGCAGCGCAGAGTTATTCACCCAATGGTGAATAGGGTTAGGGCTGAAATGAGGGTTAGGGTTAGGGTTAGGGTTGCAATTAGGGTTAGGGTTGCAGCCAGGGCCAGGGTTAGGGTTGGGGAATGAAGCCCATTGGAGATTGAAGATTTTCTTGAATAACTTTTGTTCTGAAGGTCATAGAGACTTGGAAGTTGGTTCGAGCTGAACTAATGTGGGGATGCCCGATCCATTGGTACCATCCCCGAGCGTCTACGACCTCCGCAAAGGGTCAAACCACCACATCTCGAAGAAAAAGTACGAGCTATTTCTCAATAACTTTTTGTCTGAACGTCGTAGCGACTCGGGCATTTCACACATAGTCAAGGGGAGACAGCCACGCACCCACACCCAATTTCAGCACGTTTCGAGCAAGCAGCGCAGAGTTATTCACCCTATGGTGAGTAGGGTTAGGGCTGAAATGAGGGTTAGGGTTAGGGTTAGGGTTGCAATTAGGGTTAGGGTTGCAGCCAGGGCCAGGGTTAGGGTTGGGGAATGAAGCCCATTGGAGATTGAAGATTTTCTTCAATAACTTTTGTTCTGAAGGTCATAGAGACTTGGAAGTTGGTTCCATCTGAACTAATGTGGGGATGCCCGATCCATTGGTACCATCCCCGAGCTTCTACGACCTCCGGAAGGGGTCAAACCACCAAATCTCAACAAAAAAGTACACAATATTTTTGAATAACTTTTTCCCTGAAAGTCGTAGAGACTTGGGCATTTCACACATAGTCAAGGGGAGACAGCCACGCACCCACACCCAATTTCAGCACGTTTCGAGCAAGCAGCGCAGAGTTATTCACCCTATGGTGAGTAGGGTTAGGGCTGAAATGAGGGTTAGGGTTAGGGTTAGGGTTGCAATTAGGGTTAGGGTTGCAGCCAGGGTTAGGGTTGGGGATGAACAACCATTGGAGATCAAGATATTCTTCAATAACTTTTGTTCTGAAGGTCATAGAGACTTGGAAGTTGGTTCCATCTGAACTAATGTGGGGATGCCCGATCCATTGGTACCATCCCCGAGCTTCTACGACCTCCGGAAGGGGTCAAACCACCAAATCTCAACAAAAAAGTACACAATATTTTTGAATAACTTTTTCCCTGAAAGTCGTAGAGACTTGGGCATTTCACACATAGTAAAGGGGAGACAGCCACGCACCCACACCAAATTTCAGCACGTTTCGAGCAAGCAGCGCAGAGTTATTCACCCAATGGTGAATAGGGTTAGGGCTGAAATGAGGGTTAGGGTTAGGGTTAGGGTTACAATTAGGGTTAGGGTTGCAGCCAGGGCCAGGGTTAGGGTTGGGGAATGAAGCCCATTGGAGATTGAAGATTTTCTTGAATAACTTTTGTTCTGAAGGTCATAGAGACTTGGAAGTTGGTTCGAGCTGAACTAATGTGGGGATGCCCGATCCATTGGTACCATCCCCGAGCGTCTACGACCTCCGCAAAGGGTCAAACCACCACATCTCGAAGAAAAAGTACGAGCTATTTCTCAATAACTTTTTGTCTGAACGTCGTAGCGACTCGGGCATTTCACACATAGTCAAGGGGAGACAGCCATGCACCCACACCCAATTTCAGCACGTTTCGAGCAAGCAGCGCAGAGTTATTCACCCTATGGTGAGTAGGGTTAGGGCTGAAATGAGGGTTAGGGTTAGGGTTAGGGTTGCAATTAGGGTTAGGGTTGCAGCCAGGGTTAGGGTTAGGGTTGGGGATGAACAACCATTGGAGATCAAGATATTCTTCAATAACTTTTGTTCTGAAGGTCATAGAGACTTGGAAGTTGGTTCCATCTGAACTAATGTGGGGATGCCCGATCCATTGGTACCATCCCCGAGCTTCTACGACCTCCGGAAGGGGTCAAACCACCAAATCTCAACAAAAAAGTACACAATATTTTTGAATAACTTTTTCCCTGAAAGTCGTAGAGACTTGGGCATTTCACACATAGTCAAGGGGAGACAGCCACGCACCCACACCCAATTTCAGCACGTTTCGAGCAAGCAGCGCAGAGTTATTCACCCTATGGTGAGTAGGGTTAGGGCTGAAATGAGGGTTAGGGTTAGGGTTAGGGTTGCAATTAGGGTTAGGGTTGCAGCCAGGGCCAGGGTTAGGGTTGGGGAATGAAGCCCATTGGAGATTGAAGATTTTCTTGAATAACTTTTGTTCTGAAGGTCATAGAGACTTGGAAGTTGGTTCGAGCTGAACTAATGTGGGGATGCCCGATCCATTGGTACCATCCCCGAGCGTCTACGACCTCCGCAAAGGGTCAAACCACCACATCTCGAAGAAAAAGTACGAGCTATTTCTCAATAACTTTTTGTCTGAACGTCGTAGCGACTCGGGCATTTCACACATAGTCAAGGGGAGACAGCCACGCACCCACACCCAATTTCAGCACGTTTCGAGCAAGCAGCGCAGAGTTATTCACCCTATGGTGAGTAGGGTTAGGGCTGAAATGAGGGTTAGGGTTAGGGTTAGGGTTGCAATTAGGGTTAGGGTTGCAGCCAGGGTTAGGGTTGGGGATGAACAACCATTGGAGATCAAGATATTCTTCAATAACTTTTGTTCTGAAGGTCATAGAGACTTGGAAGTTGGTTCCATCTGAACTAATGTGGGGATGCCCGATCCATTGGTACCATCCCCGAGCTTCTACGACCTCCGGAAGGGGTCAAACCACCAAATCTCAACAAAAAAGTACACAATATTTTTGAATAACTTTTTCCCTGAAAGTCGTAGAGACTTGGGCATTTCACACATAGTAAAGGGGAGACAGCCACGCACCCACACCAAATTTCAGCACGTTTCGAGCAAGCAGCGCAGAGTTATTCACCCAATGGTGAATAGGGTTAGGGCTGAAATGAGGGTTAGGGTTAGGGTTAGGGTTGCAATTAGGGTTAGGGTTGCAGCCAGGGCCAGGGTTAGGGTTGGGGAATGAAGCCCATTGGAGATTGAAGATTTTCTTGAATAACTTTTGTTCTGAAGGTCATAGAGACTTGGAAGTTGGTTCGAGCTGAACTAATGTGGGGATGCCCGATCCATTGGTACCATCCCCGAGCGTCTACGACCTCCGCAAAGGGTCAAACCACCACATCTCGAAGAAAAAGTACGAGCTATTTCTCAATAACTTTTTGTCTGAACGTCGTAGCGACTCGGGCATTTCACACATAGTCAAGGGGAGACAGCCACGCACCCACACCCAATTTCAGCACGTTTCGAGCAAGCAGCGCAGAGTTATTCACCCTATGGTGAGTAGGGTTAGGGCTGAAATGAGGGTTAGGGTTAGGGTTAGGGTTGCAATTAGGGTTAGGGTTGCAGCCAGGGTTAGGGTTAGGGTTGGGGATGAACAACCATTGGAGATCAAGATATTCTTCAATAACTTTTGTTCTGAAGGTCATAGAGACTTGGAAGTTGGTTCCATCTGAACTAATGTGGGGATGCCCGATCCATTGGTACCATCCCCGAGCTTCTACGACCTCCGGAAGGGGTCAAACCACCAAATCTCAACAAAAAAGTACACAATATTTTTGAATAACTTTTTCCCTGAAAGTCGTAGAGACTTGGGCATTTCACACATAGTAAAGGGGAGACAGCCACGCACCCACACCAAATTTCAGCACGTTTCGAGCAAGCAGCGCAGAGTTATTCACCCAATGGTGAATAGGGTTAGGGCTGAAATGAGGGTTAGGGTTAGGGTTAGGGTTGCAATTAGGGTTAGGGTTGCAGCCAGGGCCAGGGTTAGGGTTGGGGAATGAAGCCCATTGGAGATTGAAGATTTTCTTGAATAACTTTTGTTCTGAAGGTCATAGAGACTTGGAAGTTGGTTCGAGCTGAACTAATGTGGGGATGCCCGATCCATTGGTACCATCCCCGAGCGTCTACGACCTCCGCAAAGGGTCAAACCACCACATCTCGAAGAAAAAGTACGAGCTATTTCTCAATAACTTTTTGTCTGAACGTCGTAGCGACTCGGGCATTTCACACATAGTCAAGGGGAGACAGCCACGCACCCACACCCAATTTCAGCACGTTTCGAGCAAGCAGCGCAGAGTTATTCACCCTATGGTGAGTAGGGTTAGGGCTGAAATGAGGGTTAGGGTTAGGGTTAGGGTTGCAATTAGGGTTAGGGTTGCAGCCAGGGCCAGGGTTAGGGTTGGGGAATGAAGCCCATTGGAGATTGAAGATTTTCTTGAATAACTTTTGTTCTGAAGGTCATAGAGACTTGGAAGTTGGTTCGAGCTGAACTAATGTGGGGATGCCCGATCCATTGGTACCATCCCCGAGCGTCTACGACCTCCGCAAAGGGTCAAACCACCACATCTCGAAGAAAAAGTACGAGCTATTTCTCAATAACTTTTTGTCTGAACGTCGTAGCGACTCGGGCATTTCACACATAGTCAAGGGGAGACAGCCACGCACCCACACCCAATTTCAGCACGTTTCGAGCAAGCAGCGCAGAGTTATTCACCCTATGGTGAGTAGGGTTAGGGCTGAAATGAGGGTTAGGGTTAGGGTTAGGGTTGCAATTAGGGTTAGGGTTGCAGCCAGGGTTAGGGTTAGGGTTGGGGATGAACAACCATTGGAGATCAAGATATTCTTCAATAACTTTTGTTCTGAAGGTCATAGAGACTTGGAAGTTGGTTCCATCTGAACTAATGTGGGGATGCCCGATCCATTGGTACCATCCCCGAGCTTCTACGACCTCCGGAAGGGGTCAAACCACCAAATCTCAACAAAAAAGTACACAATATTTTTGAATAACTTTTTCCCTGAAAGTCGTAGAGACTTGGGCATTTCACACATAGTAAAGGGGAGACAGCCACGCACCCACACCAAATTTCAGCACGTTTCGAGCAAGCAGCGCAGAGTTATTCACCCAATGGTGAATAGGGTTAGGGCTGAAATGAGGGTTAGGGTTAGGGTTAGGGTTGCAATTAGGGTTAGGGTTGCAGCCAGGGCCAGGGTTAGGGTTGGGGAATGAAGCCCATTGGAGATTGAAGATTTTCTTGAATAACTTTTGTTCTGAAGGTCATAGAGACTTGGAAGTTGGTTCGAGCTGAACTAATGTGGGGATGCCCGATCCATTGGTACCATCCCCGAGCGTCTACGACCTCCGCAAAGGGTCAAACCACCACATCTCGAAGAAAAAGTACGAGCTATTTCTCAATAACTTTTTGTCTGAACGTCGTAGCGACTCGGGCATTTCACACATAGTCAAGGGGAGACAGCCACGCACCCACACCCAATTTCAGCACGTTTCGAGCAAGCAGCGCAGAGTTATTCACCCTATGGTGAGTAGGGTTAGGGCTGAAATGAGGGTTAGGGTTAGGGTTAGGGTTGCAATTAGGGTTAGGGTTGCAGCCAGGGTTAGGGTTAGGGTTGGGGATGAACAACCATTGGAGATCAAGATATTCTTCAATAACTTTTGTTCTGAAGGTCATAGAGACTTGGAAGTTGGTTCCATCTGAACTAATGTGGGGATGCCCGATCCATTGGTACCATCCCCGAGCTTCTACGACCTCCGGAAGGGGTCAAACCACCAAATCTCAACAAAAAAGTACACAATATTTTTGAATAACTTTTTCCCTGAAAGTCGTAGAGACTTGGGCATTTCACACATAGTAAAGGGGAGACAGCCACGCACCCACACCAAATTTCAGCACGTTTCGAGCAAGCAGCGCAGAGTTATTCACCCAATGGTGAATAGGGTTAGGGCTGAAATGAGGGTTAGGGTTAGGGTTAGGGTTACAATTAGGGTTAGGGTTGCAGCCAGGGCCAGGGTTAGGGTTGGGGAATGAAGCCCATTGGAGATTGAAGATTTTCTTGAATAACTTTTGTTCTGAAGGTCATAGAGACTTGGAAGTTGGTTCGAGCTGAACTAATGTGGGGATGCCCGATCCATTGGTACCATCCCCGAGCGTCTACGACCTCCGCAAAGGGTCAAACCACCACATCTCGAAGAAAAAGTACGAGCTATTTCTCAATAACTTTTTGTCTGAACGTCGTAGCGACTCGGGCATTTCACACATAGTCAAGGGGAGACAGCCACGCACCCACACCCAATTTCAGCACGTTTCGAGCAAGCAGCGCAGAGTTATTCACCCTATGGTGAGTAGGGTTAGGGCTGAAATGAGGGTTAGGGTTAGGGTTAGGGTTGCAATTAGGGTTAGGGTTGCAGCCAGGGTTAGGGTTAGGGTTGGGGATGAACAACCATTGGAGATCAAGATATTCTTCAATAACTTTTGTTCTGAAGGTCATAGAGACTTGGAAGTTGGTTCCATCTGAACTAATGTGGGGATGCCCGATCCATTGGTACCATCCCCGAGCTTCTACGACCTCCGGAAGGGGTCAAACCACCAAATCTCAACAAAAAAGTACACAATATTTTTGAATAACTTTTTCCCTGAAAGTCGTAGAGACTTGGGCATTTCACACATAGTAAAGGGGAGACAGCCACGCACCCACACCAAATTTCAGCACGTTTCGAGCAAGCAGCGCAGAGTTATTCACCCAATGGTGAATAGGGTTAGGGCTGAAATGAGGGTTAGGGTTAGGGTTAGGGTTGCAATTAGGGTTAGGGTTGCAGCCAGGGCCAGGGTTAGGGTTGGGGAATGAAGCCCATTGGAGATTGAAGATTTTCTTGAATAACTTTTGTTCTGAAGGTCATAGAGACTTGGAAGTTGGTTCGAGCTGAACTAATGTGGGGATGCCCGATCCATTGGTACCATCCCCGAGCGTCTACGACCTCCGCAAAGGGTCAAACCACCACATCTCGAAGAAAAAGTACGAGCTATTTCTCAATAACTTTTTGTCTGAACGTCGTAGCGACTCGGGCATTTCACACATAGTCAAGGGGAGACAGCCACGCACCCACACCCAATTTCAGCACGTTTCGAGCAAGCAGCGCAGAGTTATTCACCCTATGGTGAGTAGGGTTAGGGCTGAAATGAGGGTTAGGGTTAGGGTTAGGGTTGCAATTAGGGTTAGGGTTGCAGCCAGGGTTAGGGTTAGGGTTGGGGATGAACAACCATTGGAGATCAAGATATTCTTCAATAACTTTTGTTCTGAAGGTCATAGAGACTTGGAAGTTGGTTCCATCTGAACTAATGTGGGGATGCCCGATCCATTGGTACCATCCCCGAGCTTCTACGACCTCCGGAAGGGGTCAAACCACCAAATCTCAACAAAAAAGTACACAATATTTTTGAATAACTTTTTCCCTGAAAGTCGTAGAGACTTGGGCATTTCACACATAGTAAAGGGGAGACAGCCACGCACCCACACCAAATTTCAGCACGTTTCGAGCAAGCAGCGCAGAGTTATTCACCCAATGGTGAATAGGGTTAGGGCTGAAATGAGGGTTAGGGTTAGGGTTAGGGTTGCAATTAGGGTTAGGGTTGCAGCCAGGGCCAGGGTTAGGGTTGGGGAATGAAGCCCATTGGAGATTGAAGATTTTCTTGAATAACTTTTGCTCTGAAGGTCATAGAGACTTGGAAGTTGGTTCGAGCTGAACTAATGTGGGGATGCCCGATCCATTGGTACCATCCCCGAGCGTCTACGACCTCCGCAAAGGGTCAAACCACCACATCTCGAAGAAAAAGTACGAGCTATTTCTCAATAACTTTTTGTCTGAACGTCGTAGCGACTCGGGCATTTCACACATAGTCAAGGGGAGACAGCCACGCACCCACACCCAATTTCAGCACGTTTCGAGCAAGCAGCGCAGAGTTATTCACCCTATGGTGAGTAGGGTTAGGGCTGAAATGAGGGTTAGGGTTAGGGTTAGGGTTGCAATTAGGGTTAGGGTTGCAGCCAGGGTTAGGGTTAGGGTTGGGGATGAACAACCATTGGAGATCAAGATATTCTTCAATAACTTTTGTTCTGAAGGTCATAGAGACTTGGAAGTTGGTTCCATCTGAACTAATGTGGGGATGCCCGATCCATTGGTACCATCCCCGAGCTTCTACGACCTCCGGAAGGGGTCAAACCACCAAATCTCAACAAAAAAGTACACAATATTTTTGAATAACTTTTTCCCTGAAAGTCGTAGAGACTTGGGCATTTCACACATAGTAAAGGGGAGACAGCCACGCACCCACACCAAATTTCAGCACGTTTCGAGCAAGCAGCGCAGAGTTATTCACCCAATGGTGAATAGGGTTAGGGCTGAAATGAGGGTTAGGGTTAGGGTTAGGGTTACAATTAGGGTTAGGGTTGCAGCCAGGGCCAGGGTTAGGGTTGGGGAATGAAGCCCATTGGAGATTGAAGATTTTCTTGAATAACTTTTGTTCTGAAGGTCATAGAGACTTGGAAGTTGGTTCGAGCTGAACTAATGTGGGGATGCCCGATCCATTGGTACCATCCCCGAGCGTCTACGACCTCCGCAAAGGGTCAAACCACCACATCTCGAAGAAAAAGTACGAGCTATTTCTCAATAACTTTTTGTCTGAACGTCGTAGCGACTCGGGCATTTCACACATAGTCAAGGGGAGACAGCCACGCACCCACACCCAATTTCAGCACGTTTCGAGCAAGCAGCGCAGAGTTATTCACCCTATGGTGAGTAGGGTTAGGGCTGAAATGAGGGTTAGGGTTAGGGTTAGGGTTGCAATTAGGGTTAGGGTTGCAGCCAGGGTTAGGGTTAGGGTTGGGGATGAACAACCATTGGAGATCAAGATATTCTTCAATAACTTTTGTTCTGAAGGTCATAGAGACTTGGAAGTTGGTTCCATCTGAACTAATGTGGGGATGCCCGATCCATTGGTACCATCCCCGAGCTTCTACGACCTCCGGAAGGGGTCAAACCACCAAATCTCAACAAAAAAGTACACAATATTTTTGAATAACTTTTTCCCTGAAAGTCGTAGAGACTTGGGCATTTCACACATAGTAAAGGGGAGACAGCCACGCACCCACACCAAATTTCAGCACGTTTCGAGCAAGCAGCGCAGAGTTATTCACCCAATGGTGAATAGGGTTAGGGCTGAAATGAGGGTTAGGGTTAGGGTTAGGGTTGCAATTAGGGTTAGGGTTGCAGCCAGGGCCAGGGTTAGGGTTGGGGAATGAAGCCCATTGGAGATTGAAGATTTTCTTGAATAACTTTTGTTCTGAAGGTCATAGAGACTTGGAAGTTGGTTCGAGCTGAACTAATGTGGGGATGCCCGATCCATTGGTACCATCCCCGAGCGTCTACGACCTCCGCAAAGGGTCAAACCACCACATCTCGAAGAAAAAGTACGAGCTATTTCTCAATAACTTTTTGTCTGAACGTCGTAGCGACTCGGGCATTTCACACATAGTCAAGGGGAGACAGCCACGCACCCACACCCAATTTCAGCACGTTTCGAGCAAGCAGCGCAGAGTTATTCACCCTATGGTGAGTAGGGTTAGGGCTGAAATGAGGGTTAGGGTTAGGGTTAGGGTTGCAATTAGGGTTAGGGTTGCAGCCAGGGTTAGGGTTAGGGTTGGGGATGAACAACCATTGGAGATCAAGATATTCTTCAATAACTTTTGTTCTGAAGGTCATAGAGACTTGGAAGTTGGTTCCATCTGAACTAATGTGGGGATGCCCGATCCATTGGTACCATCCCCGAGCTTCTACGACCTCCGGAAGGGGTCAAACCACCAAATCTCAACAAAAAAGTACACAATATTTTTGAATAACTTTTTCCCTGAAAGTCGTAGAGACTTGGGCATTTCACACATAGTAAAGGGGAGACAGCCACGCACCCACACCAAATTTCAGCACGTTTCGAGCAAGCAGCGCAGAGTTATTCACCCAATGGTGAATAGGGTTAGGGCTGAAATGAGGGTTAGGGTTAGGGTTAGGGTTGCAATTAGGGTTAGGGTTGCAGCCAGGGCCAGGGTTAGGGTTGGGGAATGAAGCCCATTGGAGATTGAAGATTTTCTTGAATAACTTTTGTTCTGAAGGTCATAGAGACTTGGAAGTTGGTTCGAGCTGAACTAATGTGGGGATGCCCGATCCATTGGTACCATCCCCGAGCGTCTACGACCTCCGCAAAGGGTCAAACCACCACATCTCGAAGAAAAAGTACGAGCTATTTCTCAATAACTTTTTGTCTGAACGTCGTAGCGACTCGGGCATTTCACACATAGTCAAGGGGAGACAGCCACGCACCCACACCCAATTTCAGCACGTTTCGAGCAAGCAGCGCAGAGTTATTCACCCTATGGTGAGTAGGGTTAGGGCTGAAATGAGGGTTAGGGTTAGGGTTAGGGTTGCAATTAGGGTTAGGGTTGCAGCCAGGGTTAGGGTTAGGGTTGGGGATGAACAACCATTGGAGATCAAGATATTCTTCAATAACTTTTGTTCTGAAGGTCATAGAGACTTGGAAGTTGGTTCCATCTGAACTAATGTGGGGATGCCCGATCCATTGGTACCATCCCCGAGCTTCTACGACCTCCGGAAGGGGTCAAACCACCAAATCTCAACAAAAAAGTACACAATATTTTTGAATAACTTTTTCCCTGAAAGTCGTAGAGACTTGGGCATTTCACACATAGTAAAGGGGAGACAGCCACGCACCCACACCAAATTTCAGCACGTTTCGAGCAAGCAGCGCAGAGTTATTCACCCAATGGTGAATAGGGTTAGGGCTGAAATGAGGGTTAGGGTTAGGGTTAGGGTTGCAATTAGGGTTAGGGTTGCAGCCAGGGCCAGGGTTAGGGTTGGGGAATGAAGCCCATTGGAGATTGAAGATTTTCTTGAATAACTTTTGTTCTGAAGGTCATAGAGACTTGGAAGTTGGTTCGAGCTGAACTAATGTGGGGATGCCCGATCCATTGGTACCATCCCCGAGCGTCTACGACCTCCGCAAAGGGTCAAACCACCACATCTCGAAGAAAAAGTACGAGCTATTTCTCAATAACTTTTTGTCTGAACGTCGTAGCGACTCGGGCATTTCACACATAGTCAAGGGGAGACAGCCACGCACCCACACCCAATTTCAGCACGTTTCGAGCAAGCAGCGCAGAGTTATTCACCCTATGGTGAGTAGGGTTAGGGCTGAAATGAGGGTTAGGGTTAGGGTTAGGGTTGCAATTAGGGTTAGGGTTGCAGCCAGGGTTAGGGTTAGGGTTGGGGATGAACAACCATTGGAGATCAAGATATTCTTCAATAACTTTTGTTCTGAAGGTCATAGAGACTTGGAAGTTGGTTCCATCTGAACTAATGTGGGGATGCCCGATCCATTGGTACCATCCCCGAGCTTCTACGACCTCCGGAAGGGGTCAAACCACCAAATCTCAACAAAAAAGTACACAATATTTTTGAATAACTTTTTCCCTGAAAGTCGTAGAGACTTGGGCATTTCACACATAGTAAAGGGGAGACAGCCACGCACCCACACCAAATTTCAGCACGTTTCGAGCAAGCAGCGCAGAGTTATTCACCCAATGGTGAATAGGGTTAGGGCTGAAATGAGGGTTAGGGTTAGGGTTAGGGTTGCAATTAGGGTTAGGGTTGCAGCCAGGGCCAGGGTTAGGGTTGGGGAATGAAGCCCATTGGAGATTGAAGATTTTCTTGAATAACTTTTGTTCTGAAGGTCATAGAGACTTGGAAGTTGGTTCGAGCTGAACTAATGTGGGGATGCCCGATCCATTGGTACCATCCCCGAGCGTCTACGACCTCCGCAAAGGGTCAAACCACCACATCTCGAAGAAAAAGTACGAGCTATTTCTCAATAACTTTTTGTCTGAACGTCGTAGCGACTCGGGCATTTCACACATAGTCAAGGGGAGACAGCCACGCACCCACACCCAATTTCAGCACGTTTCGAGCAAGCAGCGCAGAGTTATTCACCCTATGGTGAGTAGGGTTAGGGCTGAAATGAGGGTTAGGGTTAGGGTTAGGGTTGCAATTAGGGTTAGGGTTGCAGCCAGGGTTAGGGTTAGGGTTGGGGATGAACAACCATTGGAGATCAAGATATTCTTCAATAACTTTTGTTCTGAAGGTCATAGAGACTTGGAAGTTGGTTCCATCTGAACTAATGTGGGGATGCCCGATCCATTGGTACCATCCCCGAGCTTCTACGACCTCCGGAAGGGGTCAAACCACCAAATCTCAACAAAAAAGTACACAATATTTTTGAATAACTTTTTCCCTGAAAGTCGTAGAGACTTGGGCATTTCACACATAGTAAAGGGGAGACAGCCACGCACCCACACCAAATTTCAGCACGTTTCGAGCAAGCAGCGCAGAGTTATTCACCCAATGGTGAATAGGGTTAGGGCTGAAATGAGGGTTAGGGTTAGGGTTAGGGTTGCAATTAGGGTTAGGGTTGCAGCCAGGGCCAGGGTTAGGGTTGGGGAATGAAGCCCATTGGAGATTGAAGATTTTCTTGAATAACTTTTGTTCTGAAGGTCATAGAGACTTGGAAGTTGGTTCGAGCTGAACTAATGTGGGGATGCCCGATCCATTGGTACCATCCCCGAGTGTCTACGACCTCCGCAAAGGGTCAAACCACCACATCTCGAAGAAAAAGTACGAGCTATTTCTCAATAACTTTTTGTCTGAACGTCGTAGCGACTCGGGCATTTCACACATAGTCAAGGGGAGACAGCCACGCACCCACACCCAATTTCAGCACGTTTCGAGCAAGCAGCGCAGAGTTATTCACCCTATGGTGAGTAGGGTTAGGGCTGAAATGAGGGTTAGGGTTAGGGTTAGGGTTGCAATTAGGGTTAGGGTTGCAGCCAGGGTTAGGGTTAGGGTTGGGGATGAACAACCATTGGAGATCAAGATATTCTTCAATAACTTTTGTTCTGAAGGTCATAGAGACTTGGAAGTTGGTTCCATCTGAACTAATGTGGGGATGCCCGATCCATTGGTACCATCCCCGAGCTTCTACGACCTCCGGAAGGGGTCAAACCACCAAATCTCAACAAAAAAGTACACAATATTTTTGAATAACTTTTTCCCTGAAAGTCGTAGAGACTTGGGCATTTCACACATAGTAAAGGGGAGACAGCCACGCACCCACACCAAATTTCAGCACGTTTCGAGCAAGCAGCGCAGAGTTATTCACCCAATGGTGAATAGGGTTAGGGCTGAAATGAGGGTTAGGGTTAGGGTTAGGGTTGCAATTAGGGTTAGGGTTGCAGCCAGGGCCAGGGTTAGGGTTGGGGAATGAAGCCCATTGGAGATTGAAGATTTTCTTGAATAACTTTTGTTCTGAAGGTCATAGAGACTTGGAAGTTGGTTCGAGCTGAACTAATGTGGGGATCATTGGTACCATCCCCGAGCGTCTACGACCTCCGCAAAGGGTCAAACCACCACATCTCGAAGAAAAAGTACGAGCTATTTCTCAATAACTTTTTGTCTGAACGTCGTAGCGACTCGGGCATTTCACACATAGTCAAGGGGAGACAGCCACGCACCCACACCCAATTTCAGCACGTTTCGAGCAAGCAGCGCAGAGTTATTCACCCTATGGTGAGTAGGGTTAGGGCTGAAATGAGGGTTAGGGTTAGGGTTAGGGTTGCAATTAGGGTTAGGGTTGCAGCCAGGGTTAGGGTTAGGGTTGGGGATGAACAACCATTGGAGATCAAGATATTCTTCAATAACTTTTGTTCTGAAGGTCATAGAGACTTGGAAGTTGGTTCCATCTGAACTAATGTGGGGATGCCCGATCCATTGGTACCATCCCCGAGCTTCTACGACCTCCGGAAGGGGTCAAACCACCAAATCTCAACAAAAAAGTACACAATATTTTTGAATAACTTTTTCCCTGAAAGTCGTAGAGACTTGGGCATTTCACACATAGTAAAGGGGAGACAGCCACGCACCCACACCAAATTTCAGCACGTTTCGAGCAAGCAGCGCAGAGTTATTCACCCAATGGTGAATAGGGTTAGGGCTGAAATGAGGGTTAGGGTTAGGGTTAGGGTTGCAATTAGGGTTAGGGTTGCAGCCAGGGCCAGGGTTAGGGTTGGGGAATGAAGCCCATTGGAGATTGAAGATTTTCTTGAATAACTTTTGTTCTGAAGGTCATAGAGACTTGGAAGTTGGTTCGAGCTGAACTAATGTGGGGATGCCCGATCCATTGGTACCATCCCCGAGCGTCTACGACCTCCGCAAAGGGTCAAACCACCACATCTCGAAGAAAAAGTACGAGCTATTTCTCAATAACTTTTTGTCTGAACGTCGTAGCGACTCGGGCATTTCACACATAGTCAAGGGGAGACAGCCACGCACCCACACCCAATTTCAGCACGTTTCGAGCAAGCAGCACAGAGTTATTCACCCTATGGTGAGTAGGGTTAGGGCTGAAATGAGGGTTAGGGTTAGGGTTAGGGTTGCAATTAGGGTTAGGGTTGCAGCCAGGGTTAGGGTTAGGGTTGGGGATGAACAACCATTGGAGATCAAGATATTCTTCAATAACTTTTGTTCTGAAGGTCATAGAGACTTGGAAGTTGGTTCCATCTGAACTAATGTGGGGATGCCCAATCCATTGGTACCATCCCCGAGCTTCTACGACCTCCGGAAGGGGTCAAACCACCAAATCTCAACAAAAAAGTACACAATATTTTTGAATAACTTTTTCCCTGAAAGTCGTAGAGACTTGGGCATTTCACACATAGTAAAGGGGAGACAGCCACGCACCCACACCAAATTTCAGCACGTTTCGAGCAAGCAGCGCAGAGTTATTCACCCAATGGTGAATAGGGTTAGGGCTGAAATGAGGGTTAGGGTTAGGGTTAGGGTTGCAATTAGGGTTAGGGTTGCAGCCAGGGCCAGGGTTAGGGTTGGGGAATGAAGCCCATTGGAGATTGAAGATTTTCTTGAATAACTTTTGTTCTGAAGGTCATAGAGACTTGGAAGTTGGTTCGAGCTGAACTAATGTGGGGATGCCCGATCCATTGGTACCATCCCCGAGTGTCTACGACCTCCGCAAAGGGTCAAACCACCACATCTCGAAGAAAAAGTACGAGCTATTTCTCAATAACTTTTTGTCTGAACGTCGTAGCGACTCGGGCATTTCACACATAGTCAAGGGGAGACAGCCACGCACCCACACCCAATTTCAGCACGTTTCGAGCAAGCAGCGCAGAGTTATTCACCCTATGGTGAGTAGGGTTAGGGCTGAAATGAGGGTTAGGGTTAGGGTTGCAATTAGGGTTAGGGTTGCAGCCAGGGTTAGGGTTAGGGTTGGGGATGAACAACCATTGGAGATCAAGATATTCTTCAATAACTTTTGTTCTGAAGGTCATAGAGACTTGGAAGTTGGTTCCATCTGAACTAATGTGGGGATGCCCGATCCATTGGTACCATCCCCGAGCTTCTACGACCTCCGGAAGGGGTCAAACCACCAAATCTCAACAAAAAAGTACACAATATTTTTGAATAACTTTTTCCCTGAAAGTCGTAGAGACTTGGGCATGTCACACATAGTAAAGGGGAGACAGCCACGCACCCACACCAAATTTCAGCACGTTTCGAGCAAGCAGCATAGAGTTATTCACCCAATGGTGAATAGGGTTAGGGCTGAAATGAGGGTTAGGGTTAGGGTTAGGGTTGCAATTAGGGTTAGGGTTTCAGCCAGGGCCAGGGTTAGGGTTGGGGAATGAAGCCCATTGGAGATTGAAGATTTTCTTGAATAACTTTTGTTCTGAAGGTCATAGAGACTTGGAAGTTGGTTCGAGCTGAACTAATGTGGGGATGCCCGATCCATTGGTACCATCCCCGAGCGTCTACGACCTCCGCAAAGGGTCAAACCACCACATCTCGAAGAAAAAGTACGAGCTATTTCTCAATAACTTTTTGTCTGAACGTCGTAGCGACTCGGGCATTTCACACATAGTCAAGGGGAGACAGCCACGCACCCACACCCAATTTCAGCACGTTTCGAGCAAGCAGCGCAGAGTTATTCACCCTATGGTGAGTAGGGTTAGGGCTGAAATGAGGGTTAGGGTTAGGGTTAGGGTTGCAATTAGGGTTAGGGTTGCAGCCAGGGTTAGGGTTAGGGTTGGGGATGAACAACCATTGGAGATCAAGATATTCTTCAATAACTTTTGTTCTGAAGGTCATAGAGACTTGGAAGTTGGTTCCATCTGAACTAATGTGGGGATGCCCGAATCATTGGTACCATCCCCGAGCTTCTACGACCTCCGGAAGGGGTCAAACCACCAAATCTCAACAAAAAAGTACACAATATTTTTGAATAACTTTTTCCCTGAAAGTCGTAGAGACTTGGGCATTTCACACATAGTAAAGGGGAGACAGCCACGCACCCACACCAAATTTCAGCACGTTTCGAGCAAGCAGCGCAGAGTTATTCACCCAATGGTGAATAGGGTTAGGGCTGAAATGAGGGTTAGGGTTAGGGTTAGGGTTGCAATTAGGGTTAGGGTTGCAGCCAGGGCCAGGGTTAGGGTTGGGGAATGAAGCCCATTGGAGATTGAAGATTTTCTTGAATAACTTTTGTTCTGAAGGTCATAGAGACTTGGAAGTTGGTTCGAGCTGAACTAATGTGGGGATGCCCGATCCATTGGTACCATCCCCGAGTGTCTACGACCTCCGCAAAGGGTCAAACCACCACATCTCGAAGAAAAAGTACGAGCTATTTCTCAATAACTTTTTGTCTGAACGTCGTAGCGACTCGGGCATTTCACACATAGTCAAGGGGAGACAGCCACGCACCCACACCCAATTTCAGCACGTTTCGAGCAAGCAGCGCAGAGTTATTCACCCTATGGTGAGTAGGGTTAGGGCTGAAATGAGGGTTAGGGTTAGGGTTAGGGTTGCAATTAGGGTTAGGGTTGCAGCCAGGGTTAGGGTTAGGGTTGGGGATGAACAACCATTGGAGATCAAGATATTCTTCAATAACTTTTGTTCTGAAGGTCATAGAGACTTGGAAGTTGGTTCCATCTGAACTAATGTGGGGATGCCCGATCCATTGGTACCATCCCCGAGCTTCTACGACCTCCGGAAGGGGTCAAACCACCAAATCTCAACAAAAAAGTACACAATATTTTTGAATAACTTTTTCCCTGAAAGTCGTAGAGACTTGGGCATTTCACACATAGTAAAGGGGAGACAGCCACGCACCCACACCAAATTTCAGCACGTTTCGAGCAAGCAGCGCAGAGTTATTCACCCAATGGTGAATAGGGTTAGGGCTGAAATGAGGGTTAGGGTTAGGGTTAGGGTTGCAATTAGGGTTAGGGTTGCAGCCAGGGCCAGGGTTAGGGTTGGGGAATGAAGCCCATTGGAGATTGAAGATTTTCTTGAATAACTTTTGTTCTGAAGGTCATAGAGACTTGGAAGTTGGTTCGAGCTGAACTAATGTGGGGATGCCCGATCCATTGGTACCATCCCCGAGCGTCTACGACCTCCGCAAAGGGTCAAACCACCACATCTCGAAGAAAAAGTACGAGCTATTTCTCAATAACTTTTTGTCTGAACGTCGTAGCGACTCGGGCATTTCACACATAGTCAAGGGGAGACAGCCACGCACCCACACCCAATTTCAGCACGTTTCGAGCAAGCAGCACAGAGTTATTCACCCTATGGTGAGTAGGGTTAGGGCTGAAATGAGGGTTAGGGTTAGGGTTAGGGTTGCAATTAGGGTTAGGGTTGCAGCCAGGGTTAGGGTTAGGGTTGGGGATGAACAACCATTGGAGATCAAGATATTCTTCAATAACTTTTGTTCTGAAGGTCATAGAGACTTGGAAGTTGGTTCCATCTGAACTAATGTGGGGATGCCCAATCCATTGGTACCATCCCCGAGCTTCTACGACCTCCGGAAGGGGTCAAACCACCAAATCTCAACAAAAAAGTACACAATATTTTTGAATAACTTTTTCCCTGAAAGTCGTAGAGACTTGGGCATTTCACACATAGTAAAGGGGAGACAGCCACGCACCCACACCAAATTTCAGCACGTTTCGAGCAAGCAGCGCAGAGTTATTCACCCAATGGTGAATAGGGTTAGGGCTGAAATGAGGGTTAGGGTTAGGGTTAGGGTTGCAATTAGGGTTAGGGTTGCAGCCAGGGCCAGGGTTAGGGTTGGGGAATGAAGCCCATTGGAGATTGAAGATTTTCTTGAATAACTTTTGTTCTGAAGGTCATAGAGACTTGGAAGTTGGTTCGAGCTGAACTAATGTGGGGATGCCCGATCCATTGGTACCATCCCCGAGCGTCTACGACCTCCGCAAAGGGTCAAACCACCACATCTCGAAGAAAAAGTACGAGCTATTTCTCAATAACTTTTTGTCTGAACGTCGTAGCGACTCGGGCATTTCACACATAGTCAAGGGGAGACAGCCACGCACCCACACCCAATTTCAGCACGTTTCGAGCAAGCAGCGCAGAGTTATTCACCCTATGGTGAGTAGGGTTAGGGCTGAAATGAGGGTTAGGGTTAGGGTTAGGGTTGCAATTAGGGTTAGGGTTGCAGCCAGGGTTAGGGTTAGGGTTGGGGATGAACAACCATTGGAGATCAAGATATTCTTCAATAACTTTTGTTCTGAAGGTCATAGAGACTTGGAAGTTGGTTCCATCTGAACTAATGTGGGGATGCCCGAATCATTGGTACCATCCCCGAGCTTCTACGACCTCCGGAAGGGGTCAAACCACCAAATCTCAACAAAAAAGTATACAATATTTTTGAATAACTTTTTCCCTGAAAGTCGTAGAGACTTGGGCATTTCACACATAGTAAAGGGGAGACAGCCACGCACCCACACCAAATTTCAGCACGTTTCGAGCAAGCAGCGCAGAGTTATTCACCCAATGGTGAATAGGGTTAGGGCTGAAATGAGGGTTAGGGTTAGGGTTAGGGTTGCAATTAGGGTTAGGGTTGCAGCCAGGGCCAGGGTTAGGGTTGGGGAATGAAGCCCATTGGAGATTGAAGATTTTCTTGAATAACTTTTGTTCTGAAGGTCATAGAGACTTGGAAGTTGGTTCGAGCTGAACTAATGTGGGGATGCCCGATCCATTGGTACCATCCCCGAGTGTCTACGACCTCCGCAAAGGGTCAAACCACCACATCTCGAAGAAAAAGTACGAGCTATTTCTCAATAACTTTTTGTCTGAACGTCGTAGCGACTCGGGCATTTCACACATAGTCAAGGGGAGACAGCCACGCACCCACACCCAATTTCAGCACGTTTCGAGCAAGCAGCGCAGAGTTATTCACCCTATGGTGAGTAGGGTTAGGGCTGAAATGAGGGTTAGGGTTAGGGTTGCAATTAGGGTTAGGGTTGCAGCCAGGGTTAGGGTTAGGGTTGGGGATGAACAACCATTGGAGATCAAGATATTCTTCAATAACTTTTGTTCTGAAGGTCATAGAGACTTGGAAGTTGGTTCCATCTGAACTAATGTGGGGATGCCCGATCCATTGGTACCATCCCCGAGCTTCTACGACCTCCGGAAGGGGTCAAACCACCAAATCTCAACAAAAAAGTATACAATATTTTTGAATAACTTTTTCCCTGAAAGTCGTAGAGACTTGGGCATGTCACACATAGTAAAGGGGAGACAGCCACGCACCCACACCAAATTTCAGCACGTTTCGAGCAAGCAGCATAGAGTTATTCACCCAATGGTGAATAGGGTTAGGGCTGAAATGAGGGTTAGGGTTAGGGTTAGGGTTGCAATTAGGGTTAGGGTTTCAGCCAGGGCCAGGGTTAGGGTTGGGGAATGAAGCCCATTGGAGATTGAAGATTTTCTTGAATAACTTTTGTTCTGAAGGTCATAGAGACTTGGAAGTTGGTTCGAGCTGAACTAATGTGGGGATGCCCGATCCATTGGTACCATCCCCGAGCGTCTACGACCTCCGCAAAGGGTCAAACCACCACATCTCGAAGAAAAAGTACGAGCTATTTCTCAATAACTTTTTGTCTGAACGTCGTAGCGACTCGGGCATTTCACACATAGTCAAGGGGAGACAGCCACGCACCCACACCCAATTTCAGCACGTTTCGAGCAAGCAGCGCAGAGTTATTCACCCTATGGTGAGTAGGGTTAGGGCTGAAATGAGGGTTAGGGTTAGGGTTAGGGTTGCAATTAGGGTTAGGGTTGCAGCCAGGGTTAGGGTTAGGGTTGGGGATGAACAACCATTGGAGATCAAGATATTCTTCAATAACTTTTGTTCTGAAGGTCATAGAGACTTGGAAGTTGGTTCCATCTGAACTAATGTGGGGATGCCCGAATCATTGGTACCATCCCCGAGCTTCTACGACCTCCGGAAGGGGTCAAACCACCAAATCTCAACAAAAAAGTACACAATATTTTTGAATTACTTTTTCCCTGAAAGTCGTAGAGACTTGGGCATTTCACACATAGTAAAGGGGAGACAGCCACGCACCCACACCAAATTTCAGCACGTTTCGAGCAAGCAGCGCAGAGTTATTCACCCAATGGTGAATAGGGTTAGGGCTGAAATGAGGGTTAGGGTTAGGGTTAGGGTTGCAATTAGGGTTAGGGTTGCAGCCAGGGCCAGGGTTAGGGTTGGGGAATGAAGCCCATTGGAGATTGAAGATTTTCTTGAATAACTTTTGTTCTGAAGGTCATAGAGACTTGGAAGTTGGTTCGAGCTGAACTAATGTGGGGATGCCCGATCCATTGGTACCATCCCCGAGTGTCTACGACCTCCGCAAAGGGTCAAACCACCACATCTCGAAGAAAAAGTACGAGCTATTTCTCAATAACTTTTTGTCTGAACATCGTAGCGACTCGGGCATTTCACACATAGTCAAGGGGAGACAGCCACGCACCCACACCCAATTTCAGCACGTTTCGAGCAAGCAGCGCAGAGTTATTCACCCTATGGTGAGTAGGGTTAGGGCTGAAATGAGGGTTAGGGTTAGGGTTAGGGTTGCAATTAGGGTTAGGGTTGCAGCCAGGGTTAGGGTTAGGGTTGGGGATGAACAACCATTGGAGATCAAGATATTCTTCAATAACTTTTGTTCTGAAGGTCATAGAGACTTGGAAGTTGGTTCGAGCTGAACTAATGTGGGGATGCCCGATCCATTGGTACCATCCCCGAGCGTCTACGACCTCCGCAAAGGGTCAAACCACCACATCTCGAAGAAAAAGTACGAGCTATTTCTCAATAACTTTTTGTCTGAACATCGTAGCGACTCGGGCATTTCACACATAGTCAAGGGGAGACAGCCACGCACCCACACCCAATTTCAGCACGTTTCGAGCAAGCAGCGCAGAGTTATTCACCCTATGGTGAGTAGGGTTAGGGCTGAAATGAGGGTTAGGGTTAGGGTTAGGGTTGCAATTAGGGTTAGGGTTGCAGCCAGGGACAGGGTTAGGGTTGGGGAATGAAGCCCATTGGAGATTGAAGATTTTCTTGAATAACTTTTGTTCTGAAGGTCATAGAGACTTGGAAGTTGGTTCCATCTGAACTAATGTGGGGATGCCCGATCCATTGGTACCATCCCCGAGTGTCTACGACCTCCGCAAAGGGTCAAACCACCAAATCTCGAAGAAAAAGTACGAGCTATTTCTCAATAACTTTTTGTCTGAACGTCGTAGCGACTCGGGCATTTCACACATAGTCAAGGGGAGACAGCCACGCACCCACACCCAATTTCAGCACGTTTCGAGCAAGCAGCGCAGAGTTATTCACCCTATGGTGAGTAGGGTTAGGGCTGAAATGAGGGTTAGGGTTAGGGTTAGGGTTGCAATTAGGGTTAGGGTTGCAGCCAGGGTTAGGGTTAGGGTTGGGGATGAACAACCATTGGAGATCAAGATATTCTTCAATAACTTTTGTTCTGAAGGTCATAGAGACTTGGAAGTTGGTTCCATCTGAACTAATGTGGGGATGCCCGATCCATTGGTACCATCCCCGAGCTTCTACGACCTCCGGAAGGGGTCAAACCACCAAATCTCAACAAAAAAGTACACAATATTTTTGAATAACTTTTTCCCTGAACGTCGTAGCGACTCGGGCATTTCACACATAGTAAAGGGGAGACAGCCACGCACCCACACCAAATTTCAGCACGTTTCGAGCAAGCAGCGCAGAGTTATTCACCCAATGGTGAATAGGGTTAGGGCTGAAATGAGGGTTAGGGTTAGGGTTAGGGTTGCAATTAGGGTTAGGGTTGCAGCCAGGGCCAGGGTTAGGGTTGGGGAATGAAGCCCATTGGAGATTGAAGATTTTCTTGAATAACTTTTGTTCTGAAGGTCATGAAGTTGGTTCGAGCTGAACTAATGTGGGGATGCCCGATCCATTGGTACCATCCCCGAGCGTCTACGACCTCCGCAAAGGGTCAAACCACCACATCTCGAAGAAAAAGTACGAGCTATTTCTCAATAACTTTTTGTCTGAACGTCGTAGCGACTCGGGCATTTCACACATAGTCAAGGGGAGACAGCCACGCACCCACACCCAATTTCAGCACGTTTCGAGCAAGCAGCGCAGAGTTATTCACCCTATGGTGAGTAGGGTTAGGGCTGAAATGAGGGTTAGGGTTAGGGTTAGGGTTGCAATTAGGGTTAGGGTTGCAGCCAGGGTTAGGGTTAGGGTTGGGGATGAACAACCATTGGAGATCAAGATATTCTTCAATAACTTTTGTTCTGAAGGTCATAGAGACTTGGAAGTTGGTTCCATCTGAACTAATGTGGGGATGCCCGATCCATTGGTACCATCCCCGAGCTTCTACGACCTCCGGAAGGGGTCAAACCACCAAATCTCAACAAAAAAGTACACAATATTTTTGAATAACTTTTTCCCTGAAAGTCGTAGAGACTTGGGCATTTCACACATAGTAAAGGGGAGACAGCCACGCACCCACACCAAATTTCAGCACGTTTCGAGCAAGCAGCGCAGAGTTATTCACCCAATGGTGAATAGGGTTAGGGCTGAAATGAGGGTTAGGGTTAGGGTTAGGGTTGCAATTAGGGTTAGGGTTGCAGCCAGGGCCAGGGTTAGGGTTGGGGAATGAAGCCCATTGGAGATTGAAGATTTTCTTGAATAACTTTTGTTCTGAAGGTCATAGAGACTTGGAAGTTGGTTCGAGCTGAACTAATGTGGGGATGCCCGATCCATTGGTACCATCCCCGAGCGTCTACGACCTCCGCAAAGGGTCAAACCACCACATCTCGAAGAAAAAGTACGAGCTATTTCTCAATAACTTTTTGTCTGAACGTCGTAGCGACTCGGGCATTTCACACATAGTCAAGGGGAGACAGCCACGCACCCACACCCAATTTCAGCACGTTTCGAGCAAGCAACGCAGAGTTATTCACCCTATGGTGAGTAGGGTTAGGGCTGAAATGAGGGTTAGGGTTAGGGTTAGGGTTGCAATTAGGGTTAGGGTTGCAGCCAGGGTTAGGGTTAGGGTTGGGGATGAACAACCATTGGAGATCAAGATATTCTTCAATAACTTTTGTTCTGAAGGTCATAGAGACTTGGAAGTGGGTTCCATCTGAACTAATGTGGGGATGCCCGATCCATTGGTACCATCCCCGAGCTTCTACGACCTCCGGAAAGGGGTCAAACCACCAAATCTCAACAAAAAAGTACACAATATTTTTGAATAACTTTTTCCCTGAAAGTCGTAGAGACTTGGGCATTTCACACATAGTAAAGGGGAGACAGCCACGCACCCACACCAAATTTCAGCACGTTTCGAGCAAGCAGCGCAGAGTTATTCACCCAATGGTGAATAGGGTTAGGGCTGAAATGAGGGTTAGGGTTAGGGTTAGGGTTGCAATTAGGGTTAGGGTTGCAGCCAGGGCCAGGGTTAGGGTTGGGGAATGAAGCCCATTGGAGATTGAAGATTTTCTTGAATAACTTTTGTTCTGAAGGTCATAGAGACTTGGAAGTTGGTTCGAGCTGAACTAATGTGGGGATGCCCGATCCATTGGTACCATCCCCGAGCGTCTACGACCTCCGCAAAGGGTCAAACCACCACATCTCGAAGAAAAAGTACGAGCTATTTCTCAATAACTTTTTGTCTGAACGTCGTAGCGACTCGGGCATTTCACACATAGTCAAGGGGAGACAGCCACGCACCCACACCCAATTTCAGCACGTTTCGAGCAAGCAACGCAGAGTTATTCACCCTATGGTGAGTAGGGTTAGGGCTGAAATGAGGGTTAGGGTTAGGGTTAGGGTTGCAATTAGGGTTAGGGTTGCAGCCAGGGTTAGGGTTAGGGTTGGGGATGAACAACCATTGGAGATCAAGATATTCTTCAATAACTTTTGTTCTGAAGGTCATAGAGACTTGGAAGTGGGTTCCATCTGAACTAATGTGGGGATGCCCGATCCATTGGTACCATCCCCGAGCTTCTACGACCTCCGGAAAGGGGTCAAACCACCAAATCTCAACAAAAAAGTACACAATATTTTTGAATAACTTTTTCCCTGAAAGTCGTAGAGACTTGGGCATTTCACACATAGTAAAGGGGAGACAGCCACGCACCCACACCAAATTTCAGCACGTTTCGAGCAAGCAGCGCAGAGTTATTCACCCAATGGTGAATAGGGTTAGGGCTGAAATGAGGGTTAGGGTTAGGGTTAGGGTTGCAATTAGGGTTAGGGTTGCAGCCAGGGCCAGGGTTAGGGTTGGGGAATGAAGCCCATTGGAGATTGAAGATTTTCTTGAATAACTTTTGTTCTGAAGGTCATAGAGACTTGGAAGTTGGTTCGAGCTGAACTAATGTGGGGATGCCCGATCCATTGGTACCATCCCCGAGCGTCTACGACCTCCGCAAAGGGTCAAACCACCACATCTCGAAGAAAAAGTACGAGCTATTTCTCAATAACTTTTTGTCTGAACGTCGTAGCGACTCGGGCATTTCACACATAGTCAAGGGGAGACAGCCACGCACCCACACCCAATTTCAGCACGTTTCGAGCAAGCAACGCAGAGTTATTCACCCTATGGTGAGTAGGGTTAGGGCTGAAATGAGGGTTAGGGTTAGGGTTAGGGTTGCAATTAGGGTTAGGGTTGCAGCCAGGGTTAGGGTTAGGGTTGGGGATGAACAACCATTGGAGATCAAGATATTCTTCAATAACTTTTGTTCTGAAGGTCATAGAGACTTGGAAGTGGGTTCCATCTGAACTAATGTGGGGATGCCCGATCCATTGGTACCATCCCCGAGCTTCTACGACCTCCGGAAAGGGGTCAAACCACCAAATCTCAACAAAAAAGTACACAATATTTTTGAATAACTTTTTCCCTGAAAGTCGTAGAGACTTGGGCATTTCACACATAGTAAAGGGGAGACAGCCACGCACCCACACCAAATTTCAGCACGTTTCGAGCAAGCAGCGCAGAGTTATTCACCCAATGGTGAATAGGGTTAGGGCTGAAATGAGGGTTAGGGTTAGGGTTGCAATTAGGGTTAGGGTTGCAGCCAGGGCCAGGGTTAGGGTTGGGGAATGAAGCCCATTGGAGATTGAAGATTTTCTTGAATAACTTTTGTTCTGAAGGTCATAGAGACTTGGAAGTTGGTTCGAGCTGAACTAATGTGGGGATGCCCGATCCATTGGTACCATCCCCGAGCGTCTACGACCTCCGCAAAGGGTCAAACCACCACATCTCGAAGAAAAAGTACGAGCTATTTCTCAATAACTTTTTGTCTGAACGTCGTAGCGACTCGGGCATTTCACACATAGTCAAGGGGAGACAGCCACGCACCCACACCCAATTTCAGCACGTTTCGAGCAAGCAACGCAGAGTTATTCACCCTATGGTGAGTAGGGTTAGGGCTGAAATGAGGGTTAGGGTTAGGGTTAGGGTTGCAATTAGGGTTAGGGTTGCAGCCAGGGTTAGGGTTAGGGTTGGGGATGAACAACCATTGGAGATCAAGATATTCTTCAATAACTTTTGTTCTGAAGGTCATAGAGACTTGGAAGTGGGTTCCATCTGAACTAATGTGGGGATGCCCGATCCATTGGTACCATCCCCGAGCTTCTACGACCTCCGGAAAGGGGTCAAACCACCAAATCTCAACAAAAAAGTACACAATATTTTTGAATAACTTTTTCCCTGAAAGTCGTAGAGACTTGGGCATTTCACACATAGTAAAGGGGAGACAGCCACGCACCCACACCAAATTTCAGCACGTTTCGAGCAAGCAGCGCAGAGTTATTCACCCAATGGTGAATAGGGTTAGGGCTGAAATGAGGGTTAGGGTTAGGGTTAGGGTTGCAATTAGGGTTAGGGTTGCAGCCAGGGCCAGGGTTAGGGTTGGGGAATGAAGCCCATTGGAGATTGAAGATTTTCTTGAATAACTTTTGTTCTGAAGGTCATAGAGACTTGGAAGTTGGTTCGAGCTGAACTAATGTGGGGATGCCCGATCCATTGGTACCATCCCCGAGCGTCTACGACCTCCGCAAAGGGTCAAACCACCACATCTCGAAGAAAAAGTACGAGCTATTTCTCAATAACTTTTTGTCTGAACGTCGTAGCGACTCGGGCATTTCACACATAGTCAAGGGGAGACAGCCACGCACCCACACCCAATTTCAGCACGTTTCGAGCAAGCAACGCAGAGTTATTCACCCTATGGTGAGTAGGGTTAGGGCTGAAATGAGGGTTAGGGTTAGGGTTAGGGTTGCAATTAGGGTTAGGGTTGCAGCCAGGGTTAGGGTTAGGGTTGGGGATGAACAACCATTGGAGATCAAGATATTCTTCAATAACTTTTGTTCTGAAGGTCATAGAGACTTGGAAGTGGGTTCCATCTGAACTAATGTGGGGATGCCCGATCCATTGGTACCATCCCCGAGCTTCTACGACCTCCGGAAAGGGGTCAAACCACCAAATCTCAACAAAAAAGTACACAATATTTTTGAATAACTTTTTCCCTGAAAGTCGTAGAGACTTGGGCATTTCACACATAGTAAAGGGGAGACAGCCACGCACCCACACCAAATTTCAGCACGTTTCGAGCAAGCAGCGCAGAGTTATTCACCCAATGGTGAATAGGGTTAGGGCTGAAATGAGGGTTAGGGTTAGGGTTAGGGTTGCAATTAGGGTTAGGGTTGCAGCCAGGGCCAGGGTTAGGGTTGGGGAATGAAGCCCATTGGAGATTGAAGGTTTTCTTGAATAACTTTTGTTCTGAAGGTCATAGAGACTTGGAAGTTGGTTCGAGCTGAACTAATGTGGGGATGCCCGATCCATTGGTACCATCCCCGAGCGTCTACGACCTCCGCAAAGGGTCAAACCACCACATCTCGAAGAAAAAGTACGAGCTATTTCTCAATAACTTTTTGTCTGAACGTCGTAGCGACTCGGGCATTTCACACATAGTCAAGGGGAGACAGCCACGCACCCACACCCAATTTCAGCACGTTTCGAGCAAGCAGCGCAGAGTTATTCACCCTATGGTGAGTAGGGTTAGGGCTGAAATGAGGGTTAGGGTTAGGGTTAGGGTTGCAATTAGGGTTAGGGTTGCAGCCAGGGTTAGGGTTAGGGTTGGGGATGAACAACCATTGGAGATCAAGATATTCTTCAATAACTTTTGTTCTGAAGGTCATAGAGACTTGGAAGTTGGTTCCATCTGAACTAATGTGGGGATGCCCGATCCATTGGTACCAACCCCGAGCTTCTACGACCTCCGGAAGGGGTCAAACCACCAAATCTCAACAAAAAAGTACACAATATTTTTGAATAACTTTTTCCCTGAAAGTCGTAGAGACTTGGGCATTTCACACATAGTAAAGGGGAGACAGCCACGCACCCACACCAAATTTCAGCACGTTTCGAGCAAGCAGCGCAGAGTTATTCACCCAATGGTGAATAGGGTTAGGGCTGAAATGAGGGTGAGGGTTAGGGTTAGGGTTAGGGTTGCAATTAGGGTTAGGGTTGCAGCCAGGGCCAGGGTTAGGGTTGGGGAATGAAGCCCATTGGAGATTGAAGATTTTCTTGAATAACTTTTGTTCTGAAGGTCATAGAGACTTGGAAGTTGGTTCGAGCTGAACTAATGTGGGGATGCCCGATCCATTGGTACCATCCCCGAGCGTCTACGACCTCCGCAAAGGGTCAAACCACCACATCTCGAAGAAAAAGTACGAGCTATTTCTCAATAACTTTTTGTCTGAACGTCGTAGCGACTTGGGCATTTCACACATAGTCAAGGGGAGACAGCCACGCACCCACACCCAATTTCAGCACGTTTTGAGCAAGCAACGCAGAGTTATTCACCCTATGGTGAGTAGGGTTAGGGCTGAAATGAGGGTTAGGGTTAGGGTTAGGGTTGCAATTAGGGTTAGGGTTGCAGCCAGGGTTAGGGTTAGGGTTGGGGATGAACAACCATTGGAGATCAAGATATTCTTCAATAACTTTTGTTCTGAAGGTCATAGAGACTTGGAAGTGGGTTCCATCTGAACTAATGTGGGGATGCCCGATCCATTGGTACCATCCCCGAGCTTCTACGACCTCCGGAAAGGGGTCAAACCACCAAATCTCAACAAAAAAGTACACAATATTTTTGAATAACTTTTTCCCTGAAAGTCGTAGAGACTTGGGCATTTCACACATAGTAAAGGGGAGACAGCCACGCACCCACACCAAATTTCAGCACGTTTCGAGCAAGCAGCGCAGAGTTATTCACCCAATGGTGAATAGGGTTAGGGCTGAAATGAGGGTTAGGGTTAGGGTTAGGGTTGCAATTAGGGTTAGGGTTGCAGCCAGGGCCAGGGTTAGGGTTGGGGAATGAAGCCCATTGGAGATTGAAGGTTTTCTTGAATAACTTTTGTTCTGAAGGTCATAGAGACTTGGAAGTTGGTTCGAGCTGAACTAATGTGGGGATGCCCGATCCATTGGTACCATCCCCGAGCGTCTACGACCTCCGCAAAGGGTCAAACCACCACATCTCGAAGAAAAAGTACGAGCTATTTCTCAATAACTTTTTGTCTGAACGTCGTAGCGACTCAGGCATTTCACACATAGTCAAGGGGAGACAGCCACGCACCCACACCCAATTTCAGCACGTTTCGAGCAAGCAGCGCAGAGTTATTCACCCTATGGTGAGTAGGGTTAGGGCTGAAATGAGGGTTAGGGTTAGGGTTAGGGTTGCAATTAGGGTTAGGGTTGCAGCCAGGGTTAGGGTTAGGGTTGGGGATGAACAACCATTGGAGATCAAGATATTCTTCAATAACTTTTGTTCTGAAGGTCATAGAGACTTGGAAGTTGGTTCCATCTGAACTAATGTGGGGATGCCCGATCCATTGGTACCATCCCCGAGCTTCTACGACCTCCGGAAGGGGTCAAACCACCAAATCTCAACAAAAAAGTACACAATATTTTTGAATAACTTTTTCCCTGAAAGTCGTAGAGACTTGGGCATTTCACACATAGTAAAGGGGAGACAGCCACGCACCCACACCAAATTTCAGCACGTTTCGAGCAAGCAGCGCAGAGTTATTCACCCAATGGTGAATAGGGTTAGGGCTGAAATGAGGGTTAGGGTTAGGGTTAGGGTTGCAATTAGGGTTAGGGTTGCAGCCAGGGCCAGGGTTAGGGTTGGGGAATGAAGCCCATTGGAGATTGAAGATTTTCTTGAATAACTTTTGTTCTGAAGGTCATAGAGACTTGGAAGTTGGTTCGAGCTGAACTAATGTGGGGATGCCCGATCCATTGGTACCATCCCCGAGCGTCTACGACCTCCGCAAAGGGTCAAACCACCACATCTCGAAGAAAAAGTACGAGCTATTTCTCAATAACTTTTTGTCTGAACGTCGTAGCGACTCGGGCATTTCACACATAGTCAAGGGGAGACAGCCACGCACCCACACCCAATTTCAGCACGTTTCGAGCAAGCAACGCAGAGTTATTCACCCTATGGTGAGTAGGGTTAGGGCTGAAATGAGGGTTAGGGTTAGGGTTAGGGTTGCAATTAGGGTTAGGGTTGCAGCCAGGGTTAGGGTTAGGGTTGGGGATGAACAACCATTGGAGATCAAGATATTCTTCAATAACTTTTGTTCTGAAGGTCATAGAGACTTGGAAGTGGGTTCCATCTGAACTAATGTGGGGATGCCCGATCCATTGGTACCATCCCCGAGCTTCTACGACCTCCGGAAAGGGGTCAAACCACCAAATCTCAACAAAAAAGTACACAATATTTTTGAATAACTTTTTCCCTGAAAGTCGTAGAGACTTGGGCATTTCACACATAGTAAAGGGGAGACAGCCACGCACCCACACCAAATTTCAGCACGTTTCGAGCAAGCAGCGCAGAGTTATTCACCCAATGGTGAATAGGGTTAGGGCTGAAATGAGGGTTAGGGTTAGGGTTAGGGTTGCAATTAGGGTTAGGGTTGCAGCCAGGGCCAGGGTTAGGGTTGGGGAATGAAGCCCATTGGAGATTGAAGGTTTTCTTGAATAACTTTTGTTCTGAAGGTCATAGAGACTTGGAAGTTGGTTCGAGCTGAACTAATGTGGGGATGCCCGATCCATTGGTACCATCCCCGAGCGTCTACGACCTCCGCAAAGGGTCAAACCACCACATCTCGAAGAAAAAGTACGAGCTATTTCTCAATAACTTTTTGTCTGAACGTCGTAGCGACTCGGGCATTTCACACATAGTCAAGGGGAGACAGCCACGCACCCACACCCAATTTCAGCACGTTTCGAGCAAGCAGCGCAGAGTTATTCACCCTATGGTGAGTAGGGTTAGGGCTGAAATGAGGGTTAGGGTTAGGGTTAGGGTTGCAATTAGGGTTAGGGTTGCAGCCAGGGTTAGGGTTAGGGTTGGGGATGAACAACCATTGGAGATCAAGATATTCTTCAATAACTTTTGTTCTGAAGGTCATAGAGACTTGGAAGTTGGTTCCATCTGAACTAATGTGGGGATGCCCGATCCATTGGTACCATCCCCGAGCTTCTACGACCTCCGGAAGGGGTCAAACCACCAAATCTCAACAAAAAAGTACACAATATTTTTGAATAACTTTTTCCCTGAAAGTCGTAGAGACTTGGGCATTTCACACATAGTAAAGGGGAGACAGCCACGCACCCACACCAAATTTCAGCACGTTTCGAGCAAGCAGCGCAGAGTTATTCACCCAATGGTGAATAGGGTTAGGGCTGAAATGAGGGTTAGGGTTAGGGTTAGGGTTGCAATTAGGGTTAGGGTTGCAGCCAGGGCCAGGGTTAGGGTTGGGGAATGAAGCCCATTGGAGATTGAAGATTTTCTTGAATAACTTTTGTTCTGAAGGTCATAGGGACTTGGAAGTTGGTTCGAGCTGAACTAATGTGGGGATGCCCGATCCATTGGTACCATCCCCGAGCGTCTACGACCTCCGCAAAGGGTCAAACCACCACATCTCGAAGAAAAAGTACGAGCTATTTCTCAATAACTTTTTGTCTGAACGTCGTAGCGACTCGGGCATTTCACACATAGTCAAGGGGAGACAGCCACGCACCCACACCCAATTTCAGCACGTTTCGAGCAAGCAACGCAGAGTTATTCACCCTATGGTGAGTAGGGTTAGGGCTGAAATGAGGGTTAGGGTTAGGGTTAGGGTTGCAATTAGGGTTAGGGTTGCAGCCAGGGTTAGGGTTAGGGTTGGGGATGAACAACCATTGGAGATCAAGATATTCTTCAATAACTTTTGTTCTGAAGGTCATAGAGACTTGGAAGTGGGTTCCATCTGAACTAATGTGGGGATGCCCGATCCATTGGTACCATCCCCGAGCTTCTACGACCTCCGGAAAGGGGTCAAACCACCAAATCTCAACAAAAAAGTACACAATATTTTTGAATAACTTTTTCCCTGAAAGTCGTAGAGACTTGGGCATTTCACACATAGTAAAGGGGAGACAGCCACGCACCCACACCAAATTTCAGCACGTTTCGAGCAAGCAGCGCAGAGTTATTCACCCAATGGTGAATAGGGTTAGGGCTGAAATGAGGGTTAGGGTTAGGGTTAGGGTTGCAATTAGGGTTAGGGTTGCAGCCAGGGCCAGGGTTAGGGTTGGGGAATGAAGCCCATTGGAGATTGAAGATTTTCTTGAATAACTTTTGTTCTGAAGGTCATAGAGACTTGGAAGTTGGTTCGAGCTGAACTAATGTGGGGATGCCCGATCCATTGGTACCATCCCCAAGCGTCTACGACCTCCGCAAAGGGTCAAACCACCACATCTCGAAGAAAAAGTACGAGCTATTTCTCAATAACTTTTTGTCTGAACGTCGTAGCGACTCGGGCATTTCACACATAGTCAAGGGGAGACAGCCACGCACCCACACCCAATTTCAGCACGTTTCGAGCAAGCAGCGCAGAGTTATTCACCCTATGGTGAGTAGGGTTAGGGCTGAAATGAGGGTTAGGGTTAGGGTTAGGGTTGCAATTAGGGTTAGGGTTGCAGCCAGGGTTAGGGTTAGGGTTGGGGATGAACAACCATTGGAGATCAAGATATTCTTCAATAACTTTTGTTCTGAAGGTCATAGAGACTTGGAAGTTGGTTCCATCTGAACTAATGTGGGGATGCCCGATCCATTGGTACCATCCCCGAGCTTCTACGACCTCCGGAAGGGGTCAAACCACCAAATCTCAACAAAAAAGTACACAATATTTTTGAATAACTTTTTCCCTGAAAGTCGTAGAGACTTGGGCATTTCACACATAGTAAAGGGGAGACAGCCACGCACCCACACCAAATTTCAGCACGTTTCGAGCAAGCAGCGCAGAGTTATTCACCCAATGGTGAATAGGGTTAGGGCTGAAATGAGGGTTAGGGTTAGGGTTAGGGTTGCAATTAGGGTTAGGGTTGCAGCCAGGGCCAGGGTTAGGGTTGGGGAATGAAGCCCATTGGAGATTGAAGATTTTCTTGAATAACTTTTGTTCTGAAGGTCATAGAGACTTGGAAGTTGGTTCGAGCTGAACTAATGTGGGGATGCCCGATCCATTGGTACCATCCCCGAGCGTCTACGACCTCCGCAAAGGGTCAAACCACCACATCTCGAAGAAAAAGTACGAGCTATTTCTCAATAACTTTTTGTCTGAACGTCGTAGCGACTCGGGCATTTCACACATAGTCAAGGGGAGACAGCCACGCACCCACACCCAATTTCAGCACGTTTCGAGCAAGCAACGCAGAGTTATTCACCCTATGGTGAGTAGGGTTAGGGCTGAAATGAGGGTTAGGGTTAGGGTTAGGGTTGCAATTAGGGTTAGGGTTGCAGCCAGGGTTAGGGTTAGGGTTGGGGATGAACAACCATTGGAGATCAAGATATTCTTCAATAACTTTTGTTCTGAAGGTCATAGAGACTTGGAAGTGGGTTCCATCTGAACTAATGTGGGGATGCCCGATCCATTGGTACCATCCCCGAGCTTCTACGACCTCCGGAAAGGGGTCAAACCACCAAATCTCAACAAAAAAGTACACAATATTTTTGAATAACTTTTTCCCTGAAAGTCGTAGAGACTTGGGCATTTCACACATAGTAAAGGGGAGACAGCCACGCACCCACACCAAATTTCAGCACGTTTCGAGCAAGCAGCGCAGAGTTATTCACCCAATGGTGAATAGGGTTAGGGCTGAAATGAGGGTTAGGGTTAGGGTTAGGGTTGCAATTAGGGTTAGGGTTGCAGCCAGGGCCAGGGTTAGGGTTGGGGAATGAAGCCCATTGGAGATTGAAGATTTTCTTGAATAACTTTTGTTCTGAAGGTCATAGAGACTTGGAAGTTGGTTCGAGCTGAACTAATGTGGGGATGCCCGATCCATTGGTACCATCCCCGAGCGTCTACGACCTCCGCAAAGGGTCAGACCACCACATCTCGAAGAAAAAGTACGAGCTATTTCTCAATAACTTTTTGTCTGAACGTCGTAGCGACTCGGGCATTTCACACATAGTCAAGGGGAGACAGCCACGCACCCACACCCAATTTCAGCACGTTTCGAGCAAGCAGCGCAGAGTTATTCACCCTATGGTGAGTAGGGTTAGGGCTGAAATGAGGGTTAGGGTTAGGGTTAGGGTTGCAATTAGGGTTAGGGTTGCAGCCAGGGTTAGGGTTAGGGTTGGGGATGAACAACCATTGGAGATCAAGATATTCTTCAATAACTTTTGTTCTGAAGGTCATAGAGACTTGGAAGTTGGTTCCATCTGAACTAATGTGGGGATGCCCGATCCATTGGTACCAACCCCGAGCTTCTACGACCTCCGGAAGGGGTCAAACCACCAAATCTCAACAAAAAAGTACACAATATTTTTGAATAACTTTTTCCCTGAAAGTCGTAGAGACTTGGGCATTTCACACATAGTAAAGGGGAGACAGCCACGCACCCACACCAACTTTCAGCACGTTTCGAGCAAGCAGCGCAGAGTTATTCACCCAATGGTGAATAGGGTTAGGGCTGAAATGAGGGTTAGGGTTAGGGTTAGGGTTGCAATTAGGGTTAGGGTTGCAGCCAGGGCCAGGGTTAGGGTTGGGGAATGAAGCCCATTGGAGATTGAAGATTTTCTTGAATAACTTTTGTTCTGAAGGTCATAGAGACTTGGAAGTTGGTTCGAGCTGAACTAATGTGGGGATGCCCGATCCATTGGTACCATCCCCGAGCGTCTACGACCTCCGCAAAGGGTCAAACCACCACATCTCGAAGAAAAAGTACGAGCTATTTCTCAATAACTTTTTGTCTGAACGTCGTAGCGACTCGGGCATTTCACACATAGTCAAGGGGAGACAGCCACGCACCCACACCCAATTTCAGCACGTTTCGAGCAAGCAGCGCAGAGTTATTCACCCTATGGTGAGTAGGGTTAGGGCTGAAATGAGGGTTAGGGTTAGGGTTAGGGTTGCAATTAGGGTTAGGGTTGCAGCCAGGGTTAGGGTTAGGGTTGGGGATGAACAACCATTGGAGATCAAGATATTCTTCAATAACTTTTGTTCTGAAGGTCATAGAGACTTGGAAGTTGGTTCCATCTGAACTAATGTGGGGATGCCCGATCCATTGGTACCATCCCCGAGCTTCTACGACCTCCGGAAGGGGTCAAACCACCAAATCTCAACAAAAAAGTACACAATATTTTTGAATAACTTTTTCCCTGAAAGTCGTAGAGACTTGGGCATTTCACACATAGTAAAGGGGAGACAGCCACGCACCCACACCAAATTTCAGCACGTTTCGAGCAAGCAGCGCAGAGTTATTCACCCAATGGTGAATAGGGTTAGGGCTGAAATGAGGGTTAGGGTTAGGGTTAGGGTTGCAATTAGGGTTAGGGTTGCAGCCAGGGCCAGGGTTAGGGTTGGGGAATGAAGCCCATTGGAGATTGAAGATTTTCTTGAATAACTTTTGTTCTGAAGGTCATAGAGACTTGGAAGTTGGTTCGAGCTGAACTAATGTGGGGATGCCCGATCCATTGGTACCATCCCCGAGCGTCTACGACCTCCGCAAAGGGTCAAACCACCACATCTCGAAGAAAAAGTACGAGCTATTTCTCAATAACTTTTTGTCTGAACGTCGTAGCGACTCGGGCATTTCACACATAGTCAAGGGGAGACAGCCACGCACCCACACCCAATTTCAGCACGTTTCGAGCAAGCAGCGCAGAGTTATTCACCCTATGGTGAGTAGGGTTAGGGCTGAAATGAGGGTTAGGGTTAGGGTTAGGGTTGCAATTAGGGTTAGGGTTGCAGCCAGGGTTAGGGTTAGGGTTGGGGATGAACAACCATTGGAGATCAAGATATTCTTCAATAACTTTTGTTCTGAAGGTCATAGAGACTTGGAAGTTGGTTCCATCTGAACTAATGTGGGGATGCCCGATCCATTGGTACCATCCCCGAGCTTCTACGACCTCCGGAAGGGGTCAAACCACCAAATCTCAACAAAAAAGTACACAATATTTTTGAATAACTTTTTCCCTGAAAGTCGTAGAGACTTGGGCATTTCACACATAGTAAAGGGGAGACAGCCACGCACCCACACCAAATTTCAGCACGTTTCGAGCAAGCAGCGCAGAGTTATTCACCCAATGGTGAATAGGGTTAGGGCTGAAATGAGGGTTAGGGTTAGGGTTAGGGTTGCAATTAGGGTTAGGGTTGCAGCCAGGGCCAGGGTTAGGGTTGGGGAATGAAGCCCATTGGAGATTGAAGATTTTCTTGAATAACTTTTGTTCTGAAGGTCATAGAGACTTGGAAGTTGGTTCGAGCTGAACTAATGTGGGGATGCCCGATCCATTGGTACCATCCCCGAGCGTCTACGACCTCCGCAAAGGGTCAAACCACCACATCTCGAAGAAAAAGTACGAGCTATTTCTCAATAACTTTTTGTCTGAACGTCGTAGCGACTCGGGCATTTCACACATAGTCAAGGGGAGACAGCCACGCACCCACACCCAATTTCAGCACGTTTCGAGCAAGCAACGCAGAGTTATTCACCCTATGGTGAGTAGGGTTAGGGCTGAAATGAGGGTTAGGGTTAGGGTTAGGGTTGCAATTAGGGTTAGGGTTGCAGCCAGGGTTAGGGTTAGGGTTGGGGATGAACAACCATTGGAGATCAAGATATTCTTCAATAACTTTTGTTCTGAAGGTCATAGAGACTTGGAAGTGGGTTCCATCTGAACTAATGTGGGGATGCCCGATCCATTGGTACCATCCCCGAGCTTCTACGACCTCCGGAAAGGGGTCAAACCACCAAATCTCAACAAAAAAGTACACAATATTTTTGAATAACTTTTTCCCTGAAAGTCGTAGAGACTTGGGCATTTCACACATAGTAAAGGGGAGACAGCCACGCACCCACACCAAATTTCAGCACGTTTCGAGCAAGCAGCGCAGAGTTATTCACCCAATGGTGAATAGGGTTAGGGCTGAAATGAGGGTTAGGGTTAGGGTTAGGGTTGCAATTAGGGTTAGGGTTGCAGCCAGGGCCAGGGTTAGGGTTGGGGAATGAAGCCCATTGGAGATTGAAGATTTTCTTGAATAACTTTTGTTCTGAAGGTCATAGAGACTTGGAAGTTGGTTCGAGCTGAACTAATGTGGGGATGCCCGATCCATTGGTACCATCCCCGAGCGTCTACGACCTCCGCAAAGGGTCAAACCACCACATCTCGAAGAAAAAGTACGAGCTATTTCTCAATAACTTTTTGTCTGAACGTCGTAGCGACTCGGGCATTTCACACATAGTCAAGGGGAGACAGCCACGCACCCACACCCAATTTCAGCACGTTTCGAGCAAGCAACGCAGAGTTATTCACCCTATGGTGAGTAGGGTTAGGGCTGAAATGAGGGTTAGGGTTAGGGTTAGGGTTGCAATTAGGGTTAGGGTTGCAGCCAGGGTTAGGGTTAGGGTTGGGGATGAACAACCATTGGAGATCAAGATATTCTTCAATAACTTTTGTTCTGAAGGTCATAGAGACTTGGAAGTGGGTTCCATCTGAACTAATGTGGGGATGCCCGATCCATTGGTACCATCCCCGAGCTTCTACGACCTCCGGAAAGGGGTCAAACCACCAAATCTCAACAAAAAAGTACACAATATTTTTGAATAACTTTTTCCCTGAAAGTCGTAGAGACTTGGGCATTTCACACATAGTAAAGGGGAGACAGCCACGCACCCACACCAAATTTCAGCACGTTTCGAGCAAGCAGCGCAGAGTTATTCACCCAATGGTGAATAGGGTTAGGGCTGAAATGAGGGTTAGGGTTAGGGTTAGGGTTGCAGCCAGGGCCAGGGTTAGGGTTGGGGAATGAAGCCCATTGGAGATTGAAGATTTTCTTGAATAACTTTTGTTCTGAAGGTCATAGAGACTTGGAAGTTGGTTCGAGCTGAACTAATGTGGGGATGCCCGATCCATTGGTACCATCCCCGAGCGTCTACGACCTCCGCAAAGGGTCAAACCACCACATCTCGAAGAAAAAGTACGAGCTATTTCTCAATAACTTTTTGTCTGAACGTCGTAGCGACTCGGGCATTTCACACATAGTCAAGGGGAGACAGCCACGCACCCACACCCAATTTCAGCACGTTTCGAGCAAGCAACGCAGAGTTATTCACCCTATGGTGAGTAGGGTTAGGGCTGAAATGAGGGTTAGGGTTAGGGTTAGGGTTGCAATTAGGGTTAGGGTTGCAGCCAGGGTTAGGGTTAGGGTTGGGGATGAACAACCATTGGAGATCAAGATATTCTTCAATAACTTTTGTTCTGAAGGTCATAGAGACTTGGAAGTTGGTTCCATCTGAACTAATGTGGGGATGCCCGATCCATTGGTACCATCCCCGAGCTTCTACGACCTCCGGAAGGGGTCAAACCACCAAATCTCAACAAAAAAGTACACAATATTTTTGAATAACTTTTTCCCTGAAAGTCGTAGAGACTTGGGCATTTCACACATAGTAAAGGGGAGACAGCCACGCACCCACACCAAATTTCAGCACGTTTCGAGCAAGCAGCGCAGAGTTATTCACCCAATGGTGAATAGGGTTAGGGCTGAAATGAGGGTTAGGGTTAGGGTTAGGGTTGCAATTAGGGTTAGGGTTGCAGCCAGGGCCAGGGTTAGGGTTGGGGAATGAAGCCCATTGGAGATTGAAGATTTTCTTGAATAACTTTTGTTCTGAAGGTCATAGAGACTTGGAAGTTGGTTCGAGCTGAACTAATGTGGGGATGCCCGATCCATTGGTACCATCCCCGAGCGTCTACGACCTCCGCAAAGGGTCAAACCACCACATCTCGAAGAAAAAGTACGAGCTATTTCTCAATAACTTTTTGTCTGAACGTCGTAGCGACTCGGGCATTTCACACATAGTCAAGGGGAGACAGCCACGCACCCACACCCAATTTCAGCACGTTTCGAGCAAGCAGCGCAGAGTTATTCACCCTATGGTGAGTAGGGTTAGGGCTGAAATGAGGGTTAGGGTTAGGGTTAGGGTTGCAATTAGGGTTAGGGTTGCAGCCAGGGTTAGGGTTAGGGTTGGGGATGAACAACCATTGGAGATCAAGATATTCTTCAATAACTTTTGTTCTGAAGGTCATAGAGACTTGGAAGTTGGTTCCATCTGAACTAATGTGGGGATGCCCGATCCATTGGTACCATCCCCGAGCTTCTACGACCTCCGGAAGGGGTCAAACCACCAAATCTCAACAAAAAAGTACACAATATTTTTGAATAACTTTTTCCCTGAAAGTCGTAGAGACTTGGGCATTTCACACATAGTAAAGGGGAGACAGCCACGCACCCACACCAAATTTCAGCACGTTTCGAGCAAGCAGCGCAGAGTTATTCACCCAATGGTGAATAGGGTTAGGGCTGAAATGAGGGTTAGGGTTAGGGTTAGGGTTGCAATTAGGGTTAGGGTTGCAGCCAGGGCCAGGGTTAGGGTTGGGGAATGAAGCCCATTGGAGATTGAAGATTTTCTTGAATAACTTTTGTTCTGAAGGTCATAGAGACTTGGAAGTTGGTTCGAGCTGAACTAATGTGGGGATGCCCGATCCATTGGTACCATCCCCGAGCGTCTACGACCTCCGCAAAGGGTCAAACCACCACATCTCGAAGAAAAAGTACGAGCTATTTCTCAATAACTTTTTGTCTGAACGTCGTAGCGACTCGGGCATTTCACACATAGTCAAGGGGAGACAGCCACGCACCCACACCCAATTTCAGCACGTTTCGAGCAAGCAACGCAGAGTTATTCACCCTATGGTGAGTAGGGTTAGGGCTGAAATGAGGGTTAGGGTTAGGGTTAGGGTTGCAATTAGGGTTAGGGTTGCAGCCAGGGTTAGGGTTAGGGTTGGGGATGAACAACCATTGGAGATCAAGATATTCTTCAATAACTTTTGTTCTGAAGGTCATAGAGACTTGGAAGTGGGTTCCATCTGAACTAATGTGGGGATGCCCGATCCATTGGTACCATCCCCGAGCTTCTACGACCTCCGGAAAGGGGTCAAACCACCAAATCTCAACAAAAAAGTACACAATATTTTTGAATAACTTTTTCCCTGAAAGTCGTAGAGACTTGGGCATTTCACACATAGTAAAGGGGAGACAGCCACGCACCCACACCAAATTTCAGCACGTTTCGAGCAAGCAGCGCAGAGTTATTCACCCAATGGTGAATAGGGTTAGGGCTGAAATGAGGGTTAGGGTTAGGGTTAGGGTTGCAATTAGGGTTAGGGTTGCAGCCAGGGCCAGGGTTAGGGTTGGGGAATGAAGCCCATTGGAGATTGAAGATTTTCTTGAATAACTTTTGTTCTGAAGGTCATAGAGACTTGGAAGTTGGTTCGAGCTGAACTAATGTGGGGATGCCCGATCCATTGGTACCATCCCCGAGCGTCTACGACCTCCGCAAAGGGTCAAACCACCACATCTCGAAGAAAAAGTACGAGCTATTTCTCAATAACTTTTTGTCTGAACGTCGTAGCGACTCGGGCATTTCACACATAGTCAAGGGGAGACAGCCACGCACCCACACCCAATTTCAGCACGTTTCGAGCAAGCAACGCAGAGTTATTCACCCTATGGTGAGTAGGGTTAGGGCTGAAATGAGGGTTAGGGTTAGGGTTAGGGTTGCAATTAGGGTTAGGGTTGCAGCCAGGGTTAGGGTTAGGGTTGGGGATGAACAACCATTGGAGATCAAGATATTCTTCAATAACTTTTGTTCTGAAGGTCATAGAGACTTGGAAGTGGGTTCCATCTGAACTAATGTGGGGATGCCCGATCCATTGGTACCATCCCCGAGCTTCTACGACCTCCGGAAAGGGGTCAAACCACCAAATCTCAACAAAAAAGTACACAATATTTTTGAATAACTTTTTCCCTGAAAGTCGTAGAGACTTGGGCATTTCACACATAGTAAAGGGGAGACAGCCACGCACCCACACCAAATTTCAGCACGTTTCGAGCAAGCAGCGCAGAGTTATTCACCCAATGGTGAATAGGGTTAGGGCTGAAATGAGGGTTAGGGTTAGGGTTAGGGTTGCAGCCAGGGCCAGGGTTAGGGTTGGGGAATGAAGCCCATTGGAGATTGAAGATTTTCTTGAATAACTTTTGTTCTGAAGGTCATAGAGACTTGGAAGTTGGTTCGAGCTGAACTAATGTGGGGATGCCCGATCCATTGGTACCATCCCCGAGCGTCTACGACCTCCGCAAAGGGTCAAACCACCACATCTCGAAGAAAAAGTACGAGCTATTTCTCAATAACTTTTTGTCTGAACGTCGTAGCGACTCGGGCATTTCACACATAGTCAAGGGGAGACAGCCACGCACCCACACCCAATTTCAGCACGTTTCGAGCAAGCAACGCAGAGTTATTCACCCTATGGTGAGTAGGGTTAGGGCTGAAATGAGGGTTAGGGTTAGGGTTAGGGTTGCAATTAGGGTTAGGGTTGCAGCCAGGGTTAGGGTTAGGGTTGGGGATGAACAACCATTGGAGATCAAGATATTCTTCAATAACTTTTGTTCTGAAGGTCATAGAGACTTGGAAGTGGGTTCCATCTGAACTAATGTGGGGATGCCCGATCCATTGGTACCATCCCCGAGCTTCTACGACCTCCGGAAAGGGGTCAAACCACCAAATCTCAACAAAAAAGTACACAATATTTTTGAATAACTTTTTCCCTGAAAGTCGTAGAGACTTGGGCATTTCACACATAGTAAAGGGGAGACAGCCACGCACCCACACCAAATTTCAGCACGTTTCGAGCAAGCAGCGCAGAGTTATTCACCCAATGGTGAATAGGGTTAGGGCTGAAATGAGGGTTAGGGTTAGGGTTAGGGTTGCAATTAGGGTTAGGGTTGCAGCCAGGGCCAGGGTTAGGGTTGGGGAATGAAGCCCATTGGAGATTGAAGATTTTCTTGAATAACTTTTGTTCTGAAGGTCATAGAGACTTGGAAGTTGGTTCGAGCTGAACTAATGTGGGGATGCCCGATCCATTGGTACCATCCCCGAGCGTCTACGACCTCCGCAAAGGGTCAAACCACCACATCTCGAAGAAAAAGTACGAGCTATTTCTCAATAACTTTTTGTCTGAACGTCGTAGCGACTCGGGCATTTCACACATAGTCAAGGGGAGACAGCCACGCACCCACACCCAATTTCAGCACGTTTCGAGCAAGCAACGCAGAGTTATTCACCCTATGGTGAGTAGGGTTAGGGCTGAAATGAGGGTTAGGGTTAGGGTTAGGGTTGCAATTAGGGTTAGGGTTGCAGCCAGGGTTAGGGTTAGGGTTGGGGATGAACAACCATTGGAGATCAAGATATTCTTCAATAACTTTTGTTCTGAAGGTCATAGAGACTTGGAAGTGGGTTCCATCTGAACTAATGTGGGGATGCCCGATCCATTGGTACCATCCCCGAGCTTCTACGACCTCCGGAAAGGGGTCAAACCACCAAATCTCAACAAAAAAGTACACAATATTTTTGAATAACTTTTTCCCTGAAAGTCGTAGAGACTTGGGCATTTCACACATAGTAAAGGGGAGACAGCCACGCACCCACACCAAATTTCAGCACGTTTCGAGCAAGCAGCGCAGAGTTATTCACCCAATGGTGAATAGGGTTAGGGCTGAAATGAGGGTTAGGGTTAGGGTTAGGGTTGCAATTAGGGTTAGGGTTGCAGCCAGGGCCAGGGTTAGGGTTGGGGAATGAAGCCCATTGGAGATTGAAGATTTTCTTGAATAACTTTTGTTCTGAAGGTCATAGAGACTTGGAAGTTGGTTCGAGCTGAACTAATGTGGGGATGCCCGATCCATTGGTACCATCCCCGAGCGTCTACGACCTCCGCAAAGGGTCAAACCACCACATCTCGAAGAAAAAGTACGAGCTATTTCTCAATAACTTTTTGTCTGAACGTCGTAGCGACTCGGGCATTTCACACATAGTCAAGGGGAGACAGCCACGCACCCACACCCAATTTCAGCACGTTTCGAGCAAGCAGCGCAGAGTTATTCACCCTATGGTGAGTAGGGTTAGGGCTGAAATGAGGGTTAGGGTTAGGGTTAGGGTTGCAATTAGGGTTAGGGTTGCAGCCAGGGTTAGGGTTAGGGTTGGGGATGAACAACCATTGGAGATCAAGATATTCTTCAATAACTTTTGTTCTGAAGGTCATAGAGACTTGGAAGTTGGTTCCATCTGAACTAATGTGGGGATGCCCGATCCATTGGTACCATCCCCGAGCTTCTACGACCTCCGGAAGGGGTCAAACCACCAAATCTCAACAAAAAAGTACACAATATTTTTGAATAACTTTTTCCCTGAAAGTCGTAGAGACTTGGGCATTTCACACATAGTAAAGGGGAGACAGCCACGCACCCACACCAAATTTCAGCACGTTTCGAGCAAGCAGCGCAGAGTTATTCACCCAATGGTGAATAGGGTTAGGGCTGAAATGAGGGTTAGGGTTAGGGTTAGGGTTAGGGTTAGGGTTGCAATTAGGGTTAGGGTTGCAGCCAGGGCCAGGGTTAGGGTTGGGGAATGAAGCCCATTGGAGATTGAAGATTTTCTTGAATAACTTTTGTTCTGAAGGTCATAGAGACTTGGAAGTTGGTTCGAGCTGAACTAATGTGGGGATGCCCGATCCATTGGTACCATCCCCGAGCGTCTACGACCTCCGCAAAGGGTCAAACCACCACATCTCGAAGAAAAAGTACGAGCTATTTCTCAATAACTTTTTGTCTGAACGTCGTAGCGACTCGGGCATTTCACACATAGTCAAGGGGAGACAGCCACGCACCCACACCCAATTTCAGCACGTTTCGAGCAAGCAACGCAGAGTTATTCACCCTATGGTGAGTAGGGTTAGGGCTGAAATGAGGGTTAGGGTTAGGGTTAGGGTTGCAATTAGGGTTAGGGTTGCAGCCAGGGTTAGGGTTAGGGTTGGGGATGAACAACCATTGGAGATCAAGATATTCTTCAATAACTTTTGTTCTGAAGGTCATAGAGACTTGGAAGTGGGTTCCATCTGAACTAATGTGGGGATGCCCGATCCATTGGTACCATCCCCGAGCTTCTACGACCTCCGGAAAGGGGTCAAACCACCAAATCTCAACAAAAAAGTACACAATATTTTTGAATAACTTTTTCCCTGAAAGTCGTAGAGACTTGGGCATTTCACACATAGTAAAGGGGAGACAGCCACGCACCCACACCAAATTTCAGCACGTTTCGAGCAAGCAGCGCAGAGTTATTCACCCAATGGTGAATAGGGTTAGGGCTGAAATGAGGGTTAGGGTTAGGGTTAGGGTTGCAATTAGGGTTAGGGTTGCAGCCAGGGCCAGGGTTAGGGTTGGGGAATGAAGCCCATTGGAGATTGAAGATTTTCTTGAATAACTTTTGTTCTGAAGGTCATAGAGACTTGGAAGTTGGTTCGAGCTGAACTAATGTGGGGATGCCCGATCCATTGGTACCATCCCCGAGCGTCTACGACCTCCGCAAAGGGTCAAACCACCACATCTCGAAGAAAAAGTACGAGCTATTTCTCAATAACTTTTTGTCTGAACGTCGTAGCGACTCGGGCATTTCACACATAGTCAAGGGGAGACAGCCACGCACCCACACCCAATTTCAGCACGTTTCGAGCAAGCAACGCAGAGTTATTCACCCTATGGTGAGTAGGGTTAGGGCTGAAATGAGGGTTAGGGTTAGGGTTAGGGTTGCAATTAGGGTTAGGGTTGCAGCCAGGGTTAGGGTTAGGGTTGGGGATGAACAACCATTGGAGATCAAGATATTCTTCAATAACTTTTGTTCTGAAGGTCATAGAGACTTGGAAGTGGGTTCCATCTGAACTAATGTGGGGATGCCCGATCCATTGGTACCATCCCCGAGCTTCTACGACCTCCGGAAAGGGGTCAAACCACCAAATCTCAACAAAAAAGTACACAATATTTTTGAATAACTTTTTCCCTGAAAGTCGTAGAGACTTGGGCATTTCACACATAGTAAAGGGGAGACAGCCACGCACCCACACCAAATTTCAGCACGTTTCGAGCAAGCAGCGCAGAGTTATTCACCCAATGGTGAATAGGGTTAGGGCTGAAATGAGGGTTAGGGTTAGGGTTAGGGTTGCAATTAGGGTTAGGGTTGCAGCCAGGGCCAGGGTTAGGGTTGGGGAATGAAGCCCATTGGAGATTGAAGATTTTCTTGAATAACTTTTGTTCTGAAGGTCATAGAGACTTGGAAGTTGGTTCGAGCTGAACTAATGTGGGGATGCCCGATCCATTGGTACCATCCCCGAGCGTCTACGACCTCCGCAAAGGGTCAAACCACCACATCTCGAAGAAAAAGTACGAGCTATTTCTCAATAACTTTTTGTCTGAACGTCGTAGCGACTCGGGCATTTCACACATAGTCAAGGGGAGACAGCCACGCACCCACACCCAATTTCAGCACGTTTCGAGCAAGCAACGCAGAGTTATTCACCCTATGGTGAGTAGGGTTAGGGCTGAAATGAGGGTTAGGGTTAGGGTTAGGGTTGCAATTAGGGTTAGGGTTGCAGCCAGGGTTAGGGTTAGGGTTGGGGATGAACAACCATTGGAGATCAAGATATTCTTCAATAACTTTTGTTCTGAAGGTCATAGAGACTTGGAAGTGGGTTCCATCTGAACTAATGTGGGGATGCCCGATCCATTGGTACCATCCCCGAGCTTCTACGACCTCCGGAAAGGGGTCAAACCACCAAATCTCAACAAAAAAGTACACAATATTTTTGAATAACTTTTTCCCTGAAAGTCGTAGAGACTTGGGCATTTCACACATAGTAAAGGGGAGACAGCCACGCACCCACACCAAATTTCAGCACGTTTCGAGCAAGCAGCGCAGAGTTATTCACCCAATGGTGAATAGGGTTAGGGCTGAAATGAGGGTTAGGGTTAGGGTTAGGGTTGCAATTAGGGTTAGGGTTGCAGCCAGGGCCAGGGTTAGGGTTGGGGAATGAAGCCCATTGGAGATTGAAGATTTTCTTGAATAACTTTTGTTCTGAAGGTCATAGAGACTTGGAAGTTGGTTCGAGCTGAACTAATGTGGGGATGCCCGATCCATTGGTACCATCCCCGAGCGTCTACGACCTCCGCAAAGGGTCAAACCACCACATCTCGAAGAAAAAGTACGAGCTATTTCTCAATAACTTTTTGTCTGAACGTCGTAGCGACTCGGGCATTTCACACATAGTCAAGGGGAGACAGCCACGCACCCACACCCAATTTCAGCACGTTTCGAGCAAGCAGCGCAGAGTTATTCACCCTATGGTGAGTAGGGTTAGGGCTGAAATGAGGGTTAGGGTTAGGGTTAGGGTTGCAATTAGGGTTAGGGTTGCAGCCAGGGTTAGGGTTAGGGTTGGGGATGAACAACCATTGGAGATCAAGATATTCTTCAATAACTTTTGTTCTGAAGGTCATAGAGACTTGGAAGTTGGTTCCATCTGAACTAATGTGGGGATGCCCGATCCATTGGTACCATCCCCGAGCTTCTACGACCTCCGGAAGGGGTCAAACCACCAAATCTCAACAAAAAAGTACACAATATTTTTGAATAACTTTTTCCCTGAAAGTCGTAGAGACTTGGGCATTTCACACATAGTAAAGGGGAGACAGCCACGCACCCACACCAAATTTCAGCACGTTTCGAGCAAGCAGCGCAGAGTTATTCACCCAATGGTGAATAGGGTTAGGGCTGAAATGAGGGTTAGGGTTAGGGTTAGGGTTAGGGTTAGGGTTGCAATTAGGGTTAGGGTTGCAGCCAGGGCCAGGGTTAGGGTTGGGGAATGAAGCCCATTGGAGATTGAAGATTTTCTTGAATAACTTTTGTTCTGAAGGTCATAGAGACTTGGAAGTTGGTTCGAGCTGAACTAATGTGGGGATGCCCGATCCATTGGTACCATCCCCGAGCGTCTACGACCTCCGCAAAGGGTCAAACCACCACATCTCGAAGAAAAAGTACGAGCTATTTCTCAATAACTTTTTGTCTGAACGTCGTAGCGACTCGGGCATTTCACACATAGTCAAGGGGAGACAGCCACGCACCCACACCCAATTTCAGCACGTTTCGAGCAAGCAACGCAGAGTTATTCACCCTATGGTGAGTAGGGTTAGGGCTGAAATGAGGGTTAGGGTTAGGGTTAGGGTTGCAATTAGGGTTAGGGTTGCAGCCAGGGTTAGGGTTAGGGTTGGGGATGAACAACCATTGGAGATCAAGATATTCTTCAATAACTTTTGTTCTGAAGGTCATAGAGACTTGGAAGTGGGTTCCATCTGAACTAATGTGGGGATGCCCGATCCATTGGTACCATCCCCGAGCTTCTACGACCTCCGGAAAGGGGTCAAACCACCAAATCTCAACAAAAAAGTACACAATATTTTTGAATAACTTTTTCCCTGAAAGTCGTAGAGACTTGGGCATTTCACACATAGTAAAGGGGAGACAGCCACGCACCCACACCAAATTTCAGCACGTTTCGAGCAAGCAGCGCAGAGTTATTCACCCAATGGTGAATAGGGTTAGGGCTGAAATGAGGGTTAGGGTTAGGGTTAGGGTTGCAATTAGGGTTAGGGTTGCAGCCAGGGCCAGGGTTAGGGTTGGGGAATGAAGCCCATTGGAGATTGAAGATTTTCTTGAATAACTTTTGTTCTGAAGGTCATAGAGACTTGGAAGTTGGTTCGAGCTGAACTAATGTGGGGATGCCCGATCCATTGGTACCATCCCCGAGCGTCTACGACCTCCGCAAAGGGTCAAACCACCACATCTCGAAGAAAAAGTACGAGCTATTTCTCAATAACTTTTTGTCTGAACGTCGTAGCGACTCGGGCATTTCACACATAGTCAAGGGGAGACAGCCACGCACCCACACCCAATTTCAGCACGTTTCGAGCAAGCAACGCAGAGTTATTCACCCTATGGTGAGTAGGGTTAGGGCTGAAATGAGGGTTAGGGTTAGGGTTAGGGTTGCAATTAGGGTTAGGGTTGCAGCCAGGGTTAGGGTTAGGGTTGGGGATGAACAACCATTGGAGATCAAGATATTCTTCAATAACTTTTGTTCTGAAGGTCATAGAGACTTGGAAGTGGGTTCCATCTGAACTAATGTGGGGATGCCCGATCCATTGGTACCATCCCCGAGCTTCTACGACCTCCGGAAAGGGGTCAAACCACCAAATCTCAACAAAAAAGTACACAATATTTTTGAATAACTTTTTCCCTGAAAGTCGTAGAGACTTGGGCATTTCACACATAGTAAAGGGGAGACAGCCACGCACCCACACCAAATTTCAGCACGTTTCGAGCAAGCAGCGCAGAGTTATTCACCCAATGGTGAATAGGGTTAGGGCTGAAATGAGGGTTAGGGTTAGGGTTAGGGTTGCAATTAGGGTTAGGGTTGCAGCCAGGGCCAGGGTTAGGGTTGGGGAATGAAGCCCATTGGAGATTGAAGATTTTCTTGAATAACTTTTGTTCTGAAGGTCATAGAGACTTGGAAGTTGGTTCGAGCTGAACTAATGTGGGGATGCCCGATCCATTGGTACCATCCCCGAGCGTCTACGACCTCCGCAAAGGGTCAAACCACCACATCTCGAAGAAAAAGTACGAGCTATTTCTCAATAACTTTTTGTCTGAACGTCGTAGCGACTCGGGCATTTCACACATAGTCAAGGGGAGACAGCCACGCACCCACACCCAATTTCAGCACGTTTCGAGCAAGCAACGCAGAGTTATTCACCCTATGGTGAGTAGGGTTAGGGCTGAAATGAGGGTTAGGGTTAGGGTTAGGGTTGCAATTAGGGTTAGGGTTGCAGCCAGGGTTAGGGTTAGGGTTGGGGATGAACAACCATTGGAGATCAAGATATTCTTCAATAACTTTTGTTCTGAAGGTCATAGAGACTTGGAAGTGGGTTCCATCTGAACTAATGTGGGGATGCCCGATCCATTGGTACCATCCCCGAGCTTCTACGACCTCCGGAAAGGGGTCAAACCACCAAATCTCAACAAAAAAGTACACAATATTTTTGAATAACTTTTTCCCTGAAAGTCGTAGAGACTTGGGCATTTCACACATAGTAAAGGGGAGACAGCCACGCACCCACACCAAATTTCAGCACGTTTCGAGCAAGCAGCGCAGAGTTATTCACCCAATGGTGAATAGGGTTAGGGCTGAAATGAGGGTTAGGGTTAGGGTTAGGGTTGCAATTAGGGTTAGGGTTGCAGCCAGGGCCAGGGTTAGGGTTGGGGAATGAAGCCCATTGGAGATTGAAGATTTTCTTGAATAACTTTTGTTCTGAAGGTCATAGAGACTTGGAAGTTGGTTCGAGCTGAACTAATGTGGGGATGCCCGATCCATTGGTACCATCCCCGAGCGTCTACGACCTCCGCAAAGGGTCAAACCACCACATCTCGAAGAAAAAGTACGAGCTATTTCTCAATAACTTTTTGTCTGAACGTCGTAGCGACTCGGGCATTTCACACATAGTCAAGGGGAGACAGCCACGCACCCACACCCAATTTCAGCACGTTTCGAGCAAGCAGCGCAGAGTTATTCACCCTATGGTGAGTAGGGTTAGGGCTGAAATGAGGGTTAGGGTTAGGGTTAGGGTTGCAATTAGGGTTAGGGTTGCAGCCAGGGTTAGGGTTAGGGTTGGGGATGAACAACCATTGGAGATCAAGATATTCTTCAATAACTTTTGTTCTGAAGGTCATAGAGACTTGGAAGTTGGTTCCATCTGAACTAATGTGGGGATGCCCGATCCATTGGTACCATCCCCGAGCTTCTACGACCTCCGGAAGGGGTCAAACCACCAAATCTCAACAAAAAAGTACACAATATTTTTGAATAACTTTTTCCCTGAAAGTCGTAGAGACTTGGGCATTTCACACATAGTAAAGGGGAGACAGCCACGCACCCACACCAAATTTCAGCACGTTTCGAGCAAGCAGCGCAGAGTTATTCACCCAATGGTGAATAGGGTTAGGGCTGAAATGAGGGTTAGGGTTAGGGTTAGGGTTGCAATTAGGGTTAGGGTTGCAGCCAGGGCCAGGGTTAGGGTTGGGGAATGAAGCCCATTGGAGATTGAAGATTTTCTTGAATAACTTTTGTTCTGAAGGTCATAGAGACTTGGAAGTTGGTTCGAGCTGAACTAATGTGGGGATGCCCGATCCATTGGTACCATCCCCGAGCGTCTACGACCTCCGCAAAGGGTCAAACCACCACATCTCGAAGAAAAAGTACGAGCTATTTCTCAATAACTTTTTGTCTGAACGTCGTAGCGACTCGGGCATTTCACACATAGTCAAGGGGAGACAGCCACGCACCCACACCCAATTTCAGCACGTTTCGAGCAAGCAGCGCAGAGTTATTCACCCTATGGTGAGTAGGGTTAGGGCTGAAATGAGGGTTAGGGTTAGGGTTAGGGTTAGGGTTGCAATTAGGGTTAGGGTTGCAGCCAGGGTTAGGGTTAGGGTTGGGGATGAACAACCATTGGAGATCAAGATATTCTTCAATAACTTTTGTTCTGAAGGTCATAGAGACTTGGAAGTTGGTTCCATCTGAACTAATGTGGGGATGCCCGATCCATTGGTACCATCCCCGAGCTTCTACGACCTCCGGAAGGGGTCAAACCACCAAATCTCAACAAAAAAGTACACAATATTTTTGAATAACTTTTTCCCTGAAAGTCGTAGAGACTTGGGCATTTCACACATAGTAAAGGGGAGACAGCCACGCACCCACACCAAATTTCAGCACGTTTCGAGCAAGCAGCGCAGAGTTATTCACCCAATGGTGAATAGGGTTAGGGCTGAAATGAGGGTTAGGGTTAGGGTTAGGGTTGCAATTAGGGTTAGGGTTGCAGCCAGGGCCAGGGTTAGGGTTGGGGAATGAAGCCCATTGGAGATTGAAGATTTTCTTGAATAACTTTTGTTCTGAAGGTCATAGAGACTTGGAAGTTGGTTCGAGCTGAACTAATGTGGGGATGCCCGATCCATTGGTACCATCCCCGAGCGTCTACGACCTCCGCAAAGGGTCAAACCACCACATCTCGAAGAAAAAGTACGAGCTATTTCTCAATAACTTTTTGTCTGAACGTCGTAGCGACTCGGGCATTTCACACATAGTCAAGGGGAGACAGCCACGCACCCACACCCAATTTCAGCACGTTTCGAGCAAGCAGCGCAGAGTTATTCACCCTATGGTGAGTAGGGTTAGGGCTGAAATGAGGGTTAGGGTTAGGGTTAGGGTTGCAATTAGGGTTAGGGTTGCAGCCAGGGTTAGGGTTAGGGTTGGGGATGAACAACCATTGGAGATCAAGATATTCTTCAATAACTTTTGTTCTGAAGGTCATAGAGACTTGGAAGTTGGTTCCATCTGAACTAATGTGGGGATGCCCGATCCATTGGTACCATCCCCGAGCTTCTACGACCTCCGGAAGGGGTCAAACCACCAAATCTCAACAAAAAAGTACACAATATTTTTGAATAACTTTTTCCCTGAAAGTCGTAGAGACTTGGGCATTTCACACATAGTAAAGGGGAGACAGCCACGCACCCACACCAAATTTCAGCACGTTTCGAGCAAGCAGCGCAGAGTTATTCACCCAATGGTGAATAGGGTTAGGGCTGAAATGAGGGTTAGGGTTAGGGTTAGGGTTGCAATTAGGGTTAGGGTTGCAGCCAGGGCCAGGGTTAGGGTTGGGGAATGAAGCCCATTGGAGATTGAAGATTTTCTTGAATAACTTTTGTTCTGAAGGTCATAGAGACTTGGAAGTTGGTTCGAGCTGAACTAATGTGGGGATGCCCGATCCATTGGTACCATCCCCGAGCGTCTACGACCTCCGCAAAGGGTCAAACCACCACATCTCGAAGAAAAAGTACGAGCTATTTCTCAATAACTTTTTGTCTGAACGTCGTAGCGACTCGGGCATTTCACACATAGTCAAGGGGAGACAGCCACGCACCCACACCCAATTTCAGCACGTTTCGAGCAAGCAGCGCAGAGTTATTCACCCTATGGTGAGTAGGGTTAGGGCTGAAATGAGGGTTAGGGTTAGGGTTAGGGTTGCAATTAGGGTTAGGGTTGCAGCCAGGGTTAGGGTTAGGGTTGGGGATGAACAACCATTGGAGATCAAGATATTCTTCAATAACTTTTGTTCTGAAGGTCATAGAGACTTGGAAGTTGGTTCCATCTGAACTAATGTGGGGATGCCCGATCCATTGGTACCATCCCCGAGCTTCTACGACCTCCGGAAGGGGTCAAACCACCAAATCTCAACAAAAAAGTACACAATATTTTTGAATAACTTTTTCCCTGAAAGTCGTAGAGACTTGGGCATTTCACACATAGTAAAGGGGAGACAGCCACGCACCCACACCAAATTTCAGCACGTTTCGAGCAAGCAGCGCAGAGTTATTCACCCAATGGTGAATAGGGTTAGGGCTGAAATGAGGGTTAGGGTTAGGGTTAGGGTTGCAATTAGGGTTAGGGTTGCAGCCAGGGCCAGGGTTAGGGTTGGGGAATGAAGCCCATTGGAGATTGAAGATTTTCTTGAATAACTTTTGTTCTGAAGGTCATAGAGACTTGGAAGTTGGTTCGAGCTGAACTAATGTGGGGATGCCCGATCCATTGGTACCATCCCCGAGCGTCTACGACCTCCGCAAAGGGTCAAACCACCACATCTCGAAGAAAAAGTACGAGCTATTTCTCAATAACTTTTTGTCTGAACGTCGTAGCGACTCGGGCATTTCACACATAGTCAAGGGGAGACAGCCACGCACCCACACCCAATTTCAGCACGTTTCGAGCAAGCAGCGCAGAGTTATTCACCCTATGGTGAGTAGGGTTAGGGCTGAAATGAGGGTTAGGGTTAGGGTTAGGGTTGCAATTAGGGTTAGGGTTGCAGCCAGGGTTAGGGTTAGGGTTGGGGATGAACAACCATTGGAGATCAAGATATTCTTCAATAACTTTTGTTCTGAAGGTCATAGAGACTTGGAAGTTGGTTCCATCTGAACTAATGTGGGGATGCCCGATCCATTGGTACCATCCCCGAGCTTCTACGACCTCCGGAAGGGGTCAAACCACCAAATCTCAACAAAAAAGTACACAATATTTTTGAATAACTTTTTCCCTGAAAGTCGTAGAGACTTGGGCATTTCACACATAGTAAAGGGGAGACAGCCACGCACCCACACCAAATTTCAGCACGTTTCGAGCAAGCAGCGCAGAGTTATTCACCCAATGGTGAATAGGGTTAGGGCTGAAATGAGGGTTAGGGTTAGGGTTAGGGTTGCAATTAGGGTTAGGGTTGCAGCCAGGGCCAGGGTTAGGGTTGGGGAATGAAGCCCATTGGAGATTGAAGATTTTCTTGAATAACTTTTGTTCTGAAGGTCATAGAGACTTGGAAGTTGGTTCGAGCTGAACTAATGTGGGGATGCCCGATCCATTGGTACCATCCCCGAGCGTCTACGACCTCCGCAAAGGGTCAAACCACCACATCTCGAAGAAAAAGTACGAGCTATTTCTCAATAACTTTTTGTCTGAACGTCGTAGCGACTCGGGCATTTCACACATAGTCAAGGGGAGACAGCCACGCACCCACACCCAATTTCAGCACGTTTCGAGCAAGCAGCGCAGAGTTATTCACCCTATGGTGAGTAGGGTTAGGGCTGAAATGAGGGTTAGGGTTAGGGTTAGGGTTGCAATTAGGGTTAGGGTTGCAGCCAGGGTTAGGGTTAGGGTTGGGGATGAACAACCATTGGAGATCAAGATATTCTTCAATAACTTTTGTTCTGAAGGTCATAGAGACTTGGAAGTTGGTTCCATCTGAACTAATGTGGGGATGCCCGATCCATTGGTACCATCCCCGAGCTTCTACGACCTCCGGAAGGGGTCAAACCACCAAATCTCAACAAAAAAGTACACAATATTTTTGAATAACTTTTTCCCTGAAAGTCGTAGAGACTTGGGCATTTCACACATAGTAAAGGGGAGACAGCCACGCACCCACACCAAATTTCAGCACGTTTCGAGCAAGCAGCGCAGAGTTATTCACCCAATGGTGAATAGGGTTAGGGCTGAAATGAGGGTTAGGGTTAGGGTTAGGGTTGCAATTAGGGTTAGGGTTGCAGCCAGGGCCAGGGTTAGGGTTGGGGAATGAAGCCCATTGGAGATTGAAGATTTTCTTGAATAACTTTTGTTCTGAAGGTCATAGAGACTTGGAAGTTGGTTCGAGCTGAACTAATGTGGGGATGCCCGATCCATTGGTACCATCCCCGAGCGTCTACGACCTCCGCAAAGGGTCAAACCACCACATCTCGAAGAAAAAGTACGAGCTATTTCTCAATAACTTTTTGTCTGAACGTCGTAGCGACTCGGGCATTTCACACATAGTCAAGGGGAGACAGCCACGCACCCACACCCAATTTCAGCACGTTTCGAGCAAGCAGCGCAGAGTTATTCACCCTATGGTGAGTAGGGTTAGGGCTGAAATGAGGGTTAGGGTTAGGGTTAGGGTTGCAATTAGGGTTAGGGTTGCAGCCAGGGTTAGGGTTAGGGTTGGGGATGAACAACCATTGGAGATCAAGATATTCTTCAATAACTTTTGTTCTGAAGGTCATAGAGACTTGGAAGTTGGTTCCATCTGAACTAATGTGGGGATGCCCGATCCATTGGTACCATCCCCGAGCTTCTACGACCTCCGGAAGGGGTCAAACCACCAAATCTCAACAAAAAAGTACACAATATTTTTGAATAACTTTTTCCCTGAAAGTCGTAGAGACTTGGGCATTTCACACATAGTAAAGGGGAGACAGCCACGCACCCACACCAAATTTCAGCACGTTTTGAGCAAGCAGCGCAGAGTTATTCACCCAATGGTGAATAGGGTTAGGGCTGAAATGAGGGTTAGGGTTAGGGTTAGGGTTGCAATTAGGGTTAGGGTTGCAGCCAGGGTTAGGGTTAGGGTTGGGGATGAACAACCATTGGAGATCAAGATATTCTTCAATAACTTTTGTTCTGAAGGTCATAGAGACTTGGAAGTTGGTTCCATCTGAACTAATGTGGGGATGCCCGATCCATTGGTACCATCCCCGAGCTTCTACGACCTCCGCAAAGGGTCAAACCACCACATCTCGAAGAAAAAGTACGAGCTATTTCTCAATAACTTTTTGTCTGAACGTCGTAGCGACTCGGGCATTTCACACATAGTCAAGGGGAGACAGCCACGCACCCACACCCAATTTCAGCACGTTTCGAGCAAGCAGCGCAGAGTTATTCACCCTATGGTGAGTAGGGTTAGGGCTGAAATGAGGGTTAGGGTTAGGGTTAGGGTTGCAATTAGGGTTAGGGTTGCAGCCAGGGTTAGGGTTAGGGTTGGGGATGAACAACCATTGGAGATCAAGATATTCTTCAATAACTTTTGTTCTGAAGGTCATAGAGACTTGGAAGTTGGTTCCATCTGAACTAATGTGGGGATGCCCGATCCATTGGTACCATCCCCGAGCTTCTACGACCTCCGGAAGGGGTCAAACCACCAAATCTCAACAAAAAAGTACACAATATTTTTGAATAACTTTTTCCCTGAAAGTCGTAGAGACTTGGGCATTTCACACATAGTAAAGGGGAGACAGCCACGCACCCACACCAAATTTCAGCACGTTTCGAGCAAGCAGCGCAGAGTTATTCACCCAATGGTGAATAGGGTTAGGGCTGAAATGAGGGTTAGGGTTAGGGTTAGGGTTGCAATTAGGGTTAGGGTTGCAGCCAGGGCCAGGGTTAGGGTTGGGGAATGAAGCCCATTGGAGATTGAAGATTTTCTTGAATAACTTTTGTTCTGAAGGTCATAGAGACTTGGAAGTTGGTTCGAGCTGAACTAATGTGGGGATGCCCGATCCATTGGTACCATCCCCGAGCGTCTACGACCTCCGCAAAGGGTCAAACCACCACATCTCGAAGAAAAAGTACGAGCTATTTCTCAATAACTTTTTGTCTGAACGTCGTAGCGACTCGGGCATTTCACACATAGTCAAGGGGAGACAGCCACGCACCCACACCCAATTTCAGCACGTTTCGAGCAAGCAGCGCAGAGTTATTCACCCTATGGTGAGTAGGGTTAGGGCTGAAATGAGGGTTAGGGTTAGGGTTAGGGTTAGGGTTGCAATTAGGGTTAGGGTTGCAGCCAGGGTTAGGGTTAGGGTTGGGGATGAACAACCATTGGAGATCAAGATATTCTTCAATAACTTTTGTTCTGAAGGTCATAGAGACTTGGAAGTTGGTTCCATCTGAACTAATGTGGGGATGCCCGATCCATTGGTACCATCCCCGAGCTTCTACGACCTCCGGAAGGGGTCAAACCACCAAATCTCAACAAAAAAGTACACAATATTTTTGAATAACTTTTTCCCTGAAAGTCGTAGAGACTTGGGCATTTCACACATAGTAAAGGGGAGACAGCCACGCACCCACACCAAATTTCAGCACGTTTCGAGCAAGCAGCGCAGAGTTATTCACCCAATGGTGAATAGGGTTAGGGCTGAAATGAGGGTTAGGGTTAGGGTTAGGGTTGCAATTAGGGTTAGGGTTGCAGCCAGGGCCAGGGTTAGGGTTGGGGAATGAAGCCCATTGGAGATTGAAGATTTTCTTGAATAACTTTTGTTCTGAAGGTCATAGAGACTTGGAAGTTGGTTCGAGCTGAACTAATGTGGGGATGCCCGATCCATTGGTACCATCCCCGAGCGTCTACGACCTCCGCAAAGGGTCAAACCACCACATCTCGAAGAAAAAGTACGAGCTATTTCTCAATAACTTTTTGTCTGAACGTCGTAGCGACTCGGGCATTTCACACATAGTCAAGGGGAGACAGCCACGCACCCACACCCAATTTCAGCACGTTTCGAGCAAGCAGCGCAGAGTTATTCACCCTATGGTGAGTAGGGTTAGGGCTGAAATGAGGGTTAGGGTTAGGGTTAGGGTTGCAATTAGGGTTAGGGTTGCAGCCAGGGTTAGGGTTAGGGTTGGGGATGAACAACCATTGGAGATCAAGATATTCTTCAATAACTTTTGTTCTGAAGGTCATAGAGACTTGGAAGTTGGTTCCATCTGAACTAATGTGGGGATGCCCGATCCATTGGTACCATCCCCGAGCTTCTACGACCTCCGGAAGGGGTCAAACCACCAAATCTCAACAAAAAAGTACACAATATTTTTGAATAACTTTTTCCCTGAAAGTCGTAGAGACTTGGGCATTTCACACATAGTAAAGGGGAGACAGCCACGCACCCACACCAAATTTCAGCACGTTTCGAGCAAGCAGCGCAGAGTTATTCACCCAATGGTGAATAGGGTTAGGGCTGAAATGAGGGTTAGGGTTAGGGTTAGGGTTGCAATTAGGGTTAGGGTTGCAGCCAGGGCCAGGGTTAGGGTTGGGGAATGAAGCCCATTGGAGATTGAAGATTTTCTTGAATAACTTTTGTTCTGAAGGTCATAGAGACTTGGAAGTTGGTTCGAGCTGAACTAATGTGGGGATGCCCGATCCATTGGTACCATCCCCGAGCGTCTACGACCTCCGCAAAGGGTCAAACCACCACATCTCGAAGAAAAAGTACGAGCTATTTCTCAATAACTTTTTGTCTGAACGTCGTAGCGACTCGGGCATTTCACACATAGTCAAGGGGAGACAGCCACGCACCCACACCCAATTTCAGCACGTTTCGAGCAAGCAGCGCAGAGTTATTCACCCTATGGTGAGTAGGGTTAGGGCTGAAATGAGGGTTAGGGTTAGGGTTAGGGTTGCAATTAGGGTTAGGGTTGCAGCCAGGGTTAGGGTTAGGGTTGGGGATGAACAACCATTGGAGATCAAGATATTCTTCAATAACTTTTGTTCTGAAGGTCATAGAGACTTGGAAGTTGGTTCCATCTGAACTAATGTGGGGATGCCCGATCCATTGGTACCATCCCCGAGCTTCTACGACCTCCGGAAGGGGTCAAACCACCAAATCTCAACAAAAAAGTACACAATATTTTTGAATAACTTTTTCCCTGAAAGTCGTAGAGACTTGGGCATTTCACACATAGTAAAGGGGAGACAGCCACGCACCCACACCAAATTTCAGCACGTTTCGAGCAAGCAGCGCAGAGTTATTCACCCAATGGTGAATAGGGTTAGGGCTGAAATGAGGGTTAGGGTTAGGGTTAGGGTTGCAATTAGGGTTAGGGTTGCAGCCAGGGCCAGGGTTAGGGTTGGGGAATGAAGCCCATTGGAGATTGAAGATTTTCTTGAATAACTTTTGTTCTGAAGGTCATAGAGACTTGGAAGTTGGTTCGAGCTGAACTAATGTGGGGATGCCCGATCCATTGGTACCATCCCCGAGCGTCTACGACCTCCGCAAAGGGTCAAACCACCACATCTCGAAGAAAAAGTACGAGCTATTTCTCAATAACTTTTTGTCTGAACGTCGTAGCGACTCGGGCATTTCACACATAGTCAAGGGGAGACAGCCACGCACCCACACCCAATTTCAGCACGTTTCGAGCAAGCAGCGCAGAGTTATTCACCCTATGGTGAGTAGGGTTAGGGCTGAAATGAGGGTTAGGGTTAGGGTTAGGGTTGCAATTAGGGTTAGGGTTGCAGCCAGGGTTAGGGTTAGGGTTGGGGATGAACAACCATTGGAGATCAAGATATTCTTCAATAACTTTTGTTCTGAAGGTCATAGAGACTTGGAAGTTGGTTCCATCTGAACTAATGTGGGGATGCCCGATCCATTGGTACCATCCCCGAGCTTCTACGACCTCCGGAAGGGGTCAAACCACCAAATCTCAACAAAAAAGTACACAATATTTTTGAATAACTTTTTCCCTGAAAGTCGTAGAGACTTGGGCATTTCACACATAGTAAAGGGGAGACAGCCACGCACCCACACCAAATTTCAGCACGTTTCGAGCAAGCAGCGCAGAGTTATTCACCCAATGGTGAATAGGGTTAGGGCTGAAATGAGGGTTAGGGTTAGGGTTAGGGTTGCAATTAGGGTTAGGGTTGCAGCCAGGGCCAGGGTTAGGGTTGGGGAATGAAGCCCATTGGAGATTGAAGATTTTCTTGAATAACTTTTGTTCTGAAGGTCATAGAGACTTGGAAGTTGGTTCGAGCTGAACTAATGTGGGGATGCCCGATCCATTGGTACCATCCCCGAGCGTCTACGACCTCCGCAAAGGGTCAAACCACCACATCTCGAAGAAAAAGTACGAGCTATTTCTCAATAACTTTTTGTCTGAACGTCGTAGCGACTCGGGCATTTCACACATAGTCAAGGGGAGACAGCCACGCACCCACACCCAATTTCAGCACGTTTCGAGCAAGCAGCGCAGAGTTATTCACCCTATGGTGAGTAGGGTTAGGGCTGAAATGAGGGTTAGGGTTAGGGTTAGGGTTGCAATTAGGGTTAGGGTTGCAGCCAGGGTTAGGGTTAGGGTTGGGGATGAACAACCATTGGAGATCAAGATATTCTTCAATAACTTTTGTTCTGAAGGTCATAGAGACTTGGAAGTTGGTTCCATCTGAACTAATGTGGGGATGCCCGATCCATTGGTACCATCCCCGAGCTTCTACGACCTCCGGAAGGGGTCAAACCACCAAATCTCAACAAAAAAGTACACAATATTTTTGAATAACTTTTTCCCTGAAAGTCGTAGAGACTTGGGCATTTCACACATAGTAAAGGGGAGACAGCCACGCACCCACACCAAATTTCAGCACGTTTCGAGCAAGCAGCGCAGAGTTATTCACCCAATGGTGAATAGGGTTAGGGCTGAAATGAGGGTTAGGGTTAGGGTTAGGGTTGCAATTAGGGTTAGGGTTGCAGCCAGGGCCAGGGTTAGGGTTGGGGAATGAAGCCCATTGGAGATTGAAGATTTTCTTGAATAACTTTTGTTCTGAAGGTCATAGAGACTTGGAAGTTGGTTCGAGCTGAACTAATGTGGGGATGCCCGATCCATTGGTACCATCCCCGAGCGTCTACGACCTCCGCAAAGGGTCAAACCACCACATCTCGAAGAAAAAGTACGAGCTATTTCTCAATAACTTTTTGTCTGAACGTCGTAGCGACTCGGGCATTTCACACATAGTCAAGGGGAGACAGCCACGCACCCACACCCAATTTCAGCACGTTTCGAGCAAGCAGCGCAGAGTTATTCACCCTATGGTGAGTAGGGTTAGGGCTGAAATGAGGGTTAGGGTTAGGGTTAGGGTTGCAATTAGGGTTAGGGTTGCAGCCAGGGTTAGGGTTAGGGTTGGGGATGAACAACCATTGGAGATCAAGATATTCTTCAATAACTTTTGTTCTGAAGGTCATAGAGACTTGGAAGTTGGTTCCATCTGAACTAATGTGGGGATGCCCGATCCATTGGTACCATCCCCGAGCTTCTACGACCTCCGGAAGGGGTCAAACCACCAAATCTCAACAAAAAAGTACACAATATTTTTGAATAACTTTTTCCCTGAAAGTCGTAGAGACTTGGGCATTTCACACATAGTAAAGGGGAGACAGCCACGCACCCACACCAAATTTCAGCACGTTTCGAGCAAGCAGCGCAGAGTTATTCACCCAATGGTGAATAGGGTTAGGGCTGAAATGAGGGTTAGGGTTAGGGTTAGGGTTGCAATTAGGGTTAGGGTTGCAGCCAGGGCCAGGGTTAGGGTTGGGGAATGAAGCCCATTGGAGATTGAAGATTTTCTTGAATAACTTTTGTTCTGAAGGTCATAGAGACTTGGAAGTTGGTTCGAGCTGAACTAATGTGGGGATGCCCGATCCATTGGTACCATCCCCGAGCGTCTACGACCTCCGCAAAGGGTCAAACCACCACATCTCGAAGAAAAAGTACGAGCTATTTCTCAATAACTTTTTGTCTGAACGTCGTAGCGACTCGGGCATTTCACACATAGTCAAGGGGAGACAGCCACGCACCCACACCCAATTTCAGCACGTTTCGAGCAAGCAGCGCAGAGTTATTCACCCTATGGTGAGTAGGGTTAGGGCTGAAATGAGGGTTAGGGTTAGGGTTAGGGTTGCAATTAGGGTTAGGGTTGCAGCCAGGGTTAGGGTTAGGGTTGGGGATGAACAACCATTGGAGATCAAGATATTCTTCAATAACTTTTGTTCTGAAGGTCATAGAGACTTGGAAGTTGGTTCCATCTGAACTAATGTGGGGATGCCCGATCCATTGGTACCATCCCCGAGCTTCTACGACCTCCGGAAGGGGTCAAACCACCAAATCTCAACAAAAAAGTACACAATATTTTTGAATAACTTTTTCCCTGAAAGTCGTAGAGACTTGGGCATTTCACACATAGTAAAGGGGAGACAGCCACGCACCCACACCAAATTTCAGCACGTTTCGAGCAAGCAGCGCAGAGTTATTCACCCAATGGTGAATAGGGTTAGGGCTGAAATGAGGGTTAGGGTTAGGGTTAGGGTTGCAATTAGGGTTAGGGTTGCAGCCAGGGCCAGGGTTAGGGTTGGGGAATGAAGCCCATTGGAGATTGAAGATTTTCTTGAATAACTTTTGTTCTGAAGGTCATAGAGACTTGGAAGTTGGTTCGAGCTGAACTAATGTGGGGATGCCCGATCCATTGGTACCATCCCCGAGCGTCTACGACCTCCGCAAAGGGTCAAACCACCACATCTCGAAGAAAAAGTACGAGCTATTTCTCAATAACTTTTTGTCTGAACGTCGTAGCGACTCGGGCATTTCACACATAGTCAAGGGGAGACAGCCACGCACCCACACCCAATTTCAGCACGTTTCGAGCAAGCAGCGCAGAGTTATTCACCCTATGGTGAGTAGGGTTAGGGCTGAAATGAGGGTTAGGGTTAGGGTTAGGGTTGCAATTAGGGTTAGGGTTGCAGCCAGGGTTAGGGTTAGGGTTGGGGATGAACAACCATTGGAGATCAAGATATTCTTCAATAACTTTTGTTCTGAAGGTCATAGAGACTTGGAAGTTGGTTCCATCTGAACTAATGTGGGGATGCCCGATCCATTGGTACCATCCCCGAGCTTCTACGACCTCCGGAAGGGGTCAAACCACCAAATCTCAACAAAAAAGTACACAATATTTTTGAATAACTTTTTCCCTGAAAGTCGTAGAGACTTGGGCATTTCACACATAGTAAAGGGGAGACAGCCACGCACCCACACCAAATTTCAGCACGTTTCGAGCAAGCAGCGCAGAGTTATTCACCCAATGGTGAATAGGGTTAGGGCTGAAATGAGGGTTAGGGTTAGGGTTAGGGTTGCAATTAGGGTTAGGGTTGCAGCCAGGGCCAGGGTTAGGGTTGGGGAATGAAGCCCATTGGAGATTGAAGATTTTCTTGAATAACTTTTGTTCTGAAGGTCATAGAGACTTGGAAGTTGGTTCGAGCTGAACTAATGTGGGGATGCCCGATCCATTGGTACCATCCCCGAGCGTCTACGACCTCCGCAAAGGGTCAAACCACCACATCTCGAAGAAAAAGTACGAGCTATTTCTCAATAACTTTTTGTCTGAACGTCGTAGCGACTCGGGCATTTCACACATAGTCAAGGGGAGACAGCCACGCACCCACACCCAATTTCAGCACGTTTCGAGCAAGCAGCGCAGAGTTATTCACCCTATGGTGAGTAGGGTTAGGGCTGAAATGAGGGTTAGGGTTAGGGTTAGGGTTGCAATTAGGGTTAGGGTTGCAGCCAGGGTTAGGGTTAGGGTTGGGGATGAACAACCATTGGAGATCAAGATATTCTTCAATAACTTTTGTTCTGAAGGTCATAGAGACTTGGAAGTTGGTTCCATCTGAACTAATGTGGGGATGCCCGATCCATTGGTACCATCCCCGAGCTTCTACGACCTCCGGAAGGGGTCAAACCACCAAATCTCAACAAAAAAGTACACAATATTTTTGAATAACTTTTTCCCTGAAAGTCGTAGAGACTTGGGCATTTCACACATAGTAAAGGGGAGACAGCCACGCACCCACACCAAATTTCAGCACGTTTCGAGCAAGCAGCGCAGAGTTATTCACCCAATGGTGAATAGGGTTAGGGCTGAAATGAGGGTTAGGGTTAGGGTTAGGGTTGCAATTAGGGTTAGGGTTGCAGCCAGGGCCAGGGTTAGGGTTGGGGAATGAAGCCCATTGGAGATTGAAGATTTTCTTGAATAACTTTTGTTCTGAAGGTCATAGAGACTTGGAAGTTGGTTCGAGCTGAACTAATGTGGGGATGCCCGATCCATTGGTACCATCCCCGAGCGTCTACGACCTCCGCAAAGGGTCAAACCACCACATCTCGAAGAAAAAGTACGAGCTATTTCTCAATAACTTTTTGTCTGAACGTCGTAGCGACTCGGGCATTTCACACATAGTCAAGGGGAGACAGCCACGCACCCACACCCAATTTCAGCACGTTTCGAGCAAGCAGCGCAGAGTTATTCACCCTATGGTGAGTAGGGTTAGGGCTGAAATGAGGGTTAGGGTTAGGGTTAGGGTTGCAATTAGGGTTAGGGTTGCAGCCAGGGTTAGGGTTAGGGTTGGGGATGAACAACCATTGGAGATCAAGATATTCTTCAATAACTTTTGTTCTGAAGGTCATAGAGACTTGGAAGTTGGTTCCATCTGAACTAATGTGGGGATGCCCGATCCATTGGTACCATCCCCGAGCTTCTACGACCTCCGGAAGGGGTCAAACCACCAAATCTCAACAAAAAAGTACACAATATTTTTGAATAACTTTTTCCCTGAAAGTCGTAGAGACTTGGGCATTTCACACATAGTAAAGGGGAGACAGCCACGCACCCACACCAAATTTCAGCACGTTTTGAGCAAGCAGCGCAGAGTTATTCACCCAATGGTGAATAGGGTTAGGGCTGAAATGAGGGTTAGGGTTAGGGTTAGGGTTGCAATTAGGGTTAGGGTTGCAGCCAGGGTTAGGGTTAGGGTTGGGGATGAACAACCATTGGAGATCAAGATATTCTTCAATAACTTTTGTTCTGAAGGTCATAGAGACTTGGAAGTTGGTTCCATCTGAACTAATGTGGGGATGCCCGATCCATTGGTACCATCCCCGAGCTTCTACGACCTCCGCAAAGGGTCAAACCACCACATCTCGAAGAAAAAGTACGAGCTATTTCTCAATAACTTTTTGTCTGAACGTCGTAGCGACTCGGGCATTTCACACATAGTCAAGGGGAGACAGCCACGCACCCACACCCAATTTCAGCACGTTTCGAGCAAGCAGCGCAGAGTTATTCACCCTATGGTGAGTAGGGTTAGGGCTGAAATGAGGGTTAGGGTTAGGGTTAGGGTTGCAATTAGGGTTAGGGTTGCAGCCAGGGTTAGGGTTAGGGTTGGGGATGAACAACCATTGGAGATCAAGATATTCTTCAATAACTTTTGTTCTGAAGGTCATAGAGACTTGGAAGTTGGTTCCATCTGAACTAATGTGGGGATGCCCGATCCATTGGTACCATCCCCGAGCTTCTACGACCTCCGGAAGGGGTCAAACCACCAAATCTCAACAAAAAAGTACACAATATTTTTGAATAACTTTTTCCCTGAAAGTCGTAGAGACTTGGGCATTTCACACATAGTAAAGGGGAGACAGCCACGCACCCACACCAAATTTCAGCACGTTTCGAGCAAGCAGCGCAGAGTTATTCACCCAATGGTGAATAGGGTTAGGGCTGAAATGAGGGTTAGGGTTAGGGTTAGGGTTGCAATTAGGGTTAGGGTTGCAGCCAGGGCCAGGGTTAGGGTTGGGGAATGAAGCCCATTGGAGATTGAAGATTTTCTTGAATAACTTTTGTTCTGAAGGTCATAGAGACTTGGAAGTTGGTTCGAGCTGAACTAATGTGGGGATGCCCGATCCATTGGTACCATCCCCGAGCGTCTACGACCTCCGCAAAGGGTCAAACCACCACATCTCGAAGAAAAAGTACGAGCTATTTCTCAATAACTTTTTGTCTGAACGTCGTAGCGACTCGGGCATTTCACACATAGTCAAGGGGAGACAGCCACGCACCCACACCCAATTTCAGCACGTTTCAAGCAAGCAGCGCAGAGTTATTCACCCTATGGTGAGTAGGGTTAGGGCTGAAATGAGGGTTAGGGTTAGGGTTAGGGTTGCAATTAGGGTTAGGGTTGCAGCCAGGGTTAGGGTTAGGGTTGGGGATGAACAACCATTGGAGATCAAGATATTCTTCAATAACTTTTGTTCTGAAGGTCATAGAGACTTGGAAGTTGGTTCCATCTGAACTAATGTGGGGATGCCCGATCCATTGGTACCATCCCCGAGCTTCTACGACCTCCGGAAGGGGTCAAACCACCAAATCTCAACAAAAAAGTACACAATATTTTTGAATAACTTTTTCCCTGAAAGTCGTAGAGACTTGGGCATTTCACACATAGTAAAGGGGAGACAGCCACGCACCCACACCAAATTTCAGCACGTTTCGAGCAAGCAGCGCAGAGTTATTCACCCAATGGTGAATAGGGTTAGGGCTGAAATGAGGGTTAGGGTTAGGGTTAGGGTTGCAATTAGGGTTAGGGTTGCAGCCAGGGCCAGGGTTAGGGTTGGGGAATGAAGCCCATTGGAGATTGAAGATTTTCTTGAATAACTTTTGTTCTGAAGGTCATAGAGACTTGGAAGTTGGTTCGAGCTGAACTAATGTGGGGATGCCCGATCCATTGGTACCATCCCCGAGCGTCTACGACCTCCGCAAAGGGTCAAACCACCACATCTTGAAGAAAAAGTACGAGCTATTTCTCAATAACTTTTTGTCTGAACGTCGTAGCGACTCGGGCATTTCACACATAGTCAAGGGGAGACAGCCACGCACCCACACCCAATTTCAGCACGTTTCGAGCAAGCAGCGCAGAGTTATTCACCCTATGGTGAGTAGGGTTAGGGCTGAAATGAGGGTTAGGGTTAGGGTTAGGGTTGCAATTAGGGTTAGGGTTGCAGCCAGGGTTAGGGTTAGGGTTGGGGATGAACAACCATTGGAGATCAAGATATTCTTCAATAACTTTTGTTCTGAAGGTCATAGAGACTTGGAAGTTGGTTCCATCTGAACTAATGTGGGGATGCCCGATCCATTGGTACCATCCCCGAGCTTCTACGACCTCCGGAAGGGGTCAAACCACCAAATCTCAACAAAAAAGTACACAATATTTTTGAATAACTTTTTCCCTGAAAGTCGTAGAGACTTGGGCATTTCACACATAGTAAAGGGGAGACAGCCACGCACCCACACCAAATTTCAGCACGTTTCGAGCAAGCAGCGCAGAGTTATTCACCCAATGGTGAATAGGGTTAGGGCTGAAATGAGGGTTAGGGTTAGGGTTAGGGTTGCAATTAGGGTTAGGGTTGCAGCCAGGGCCAGGGTTAGGGTTGGGGAATGAAGCCCATTGGAGATTGAAGATTTTCTTGAATAACTTTTGTTCTGAAGGTCATAGAGACTTGGAAGTTGGTTCGAGCTGAACTAATGTGGGGATGCCCGATCCATTGGTACCATCCCCGAGCGTCTACGACCTCCGCAAAGGGTCAAACCACCACATCTCGAAGAAAAAGTACGAGCTATTTCTCAATAACTTTTTGTCTGAACGTCGTAGCGACTCGGGCATTTCACACATAGTCAAGGGGAGACAGCCACGCACCCACACCCAATTTCAGCACGTTTCGAGCAAGCAGCGCAGAGTTATTCACCCTATGGTGAGTAGGGTTAGGGCTGAAATGAGGGTTAGGGTTAGGGTTAGGGTTGCAATTAGGGTTAGGGTTGCAGCCAGGGTTAGGGTTAGGGTTGGGGATGAACAACCATTGGAGATCAAGATATTCTTCAATAACTTTTGTTCTGAAGGTCATAGAGACTTGGAAGTTGGTTCCATCTGAACTAATGTGGGGATGCCCGATCCATTGGTACCATCCCCGAGCTTCTACGACCTCCGGAAGGGGTCAAACCACCAAATCTCAACAAAAAAGTACACAATATTTTTGAATAACTTTTTCCCTGAAAGTCGTAGAGACTTGGGCATTTCACACATAGTAAAGGGGAGACAGCCACGCACCCACACCAAATTTCAGCACGTTTCGAGCAAGCAGCGCAGAGTTATTCACCCAATGGTGAATAGGGTTAGGGCTGAAATGAGGGTTAGGGTTAGGGTTAGGGTTGCAATTAGGGTTAGGGTTGCAGCCAGGGCCAGGGTTAGGGTTGGGGAATGAAGCCCATTGGAGATTGAAGATTTTCTTGAATAACTTTTGTTCTGAAGGTCATAGAGACTTGGAAGTTGGTTCGAGCTGAACTAATGTGGGGATGCCCGATCCATTGGTACCATCCCCGAGCGTCTACGACCTCCGCAAAGGGTCAAACCACCACATCTCGAAGAAAAAGTACGAGCTATTTCTCAATAACTTTTTGTCTGAACGTCGTAGCGACTCGGGCATTTCACACATAGTCAAGGGGAGACAGCCACGCACCCACACCCAATTTCAGCACGTTTCGAGCAAGCAGCGCAGAGTTATTCACCCTATGGTGAGTAGGGTTAGGGCTGAAATGAGGGTTAGGGTTAGGGTTAGGGTTGCAATTAGGGTTAGGGTTGCAGCCAGGGTTAGGGTTAGGGTTGGGGATGAACAACCATTGGAGATCAAGATATTCTTCAATAACTTTTGTTCTGAAGGTCATAGAGACTTGGAAGTTGGTTCCATCTGAACTAATGTGGGGATGCCCGATCCATTGGTACCATCCCCGAGCTTCTACGACCTCCGGAAGGGGTCAAACCACCAAATCTCAACAAAAAAGTACACAATATTTTTGAATAACTTTTTCCCTGAAAGTCGTAGAGACTTGGGCATTTCACACATAGTAAAGGGGAGACAGCCACGCACCCACACCAAATTTCAGCACGTTTCGAGCAAGCAGCGCAGAGTTATTCACCCAATGGTGAATAGGGTTAGGGCTGAAATGAGGGTTAGGGTTAGGGTTAGGGTTGCAATTAGGGTTAGGGTTGCAGCCAGGGCCAGGGTTAGGGTTGGGGAATGAAGCCCATTGGAGATTGAAGATTTTCTTGAATAACTTTTGTTCTGAAGGTCATAGAGACTTGGAAGTTGGTTCGAGCTGAACTAATGTGGGGATGCCCGATCCATTGGTACCATCCCCGAGCGTCTACGACCTCCGCAAAGGGTCAAACCACCACATCTTGAAGAAAAAGTACGAGCTATTTCTCAATAACTTTTTGTCTGAACGTCGTAGCGACTCGGGCATTTCACACATAGTCAAGGGGAGACAGCCACGCACCCACACCCAATTTCAGCACGTTTCGAGCAAGCAGCGCAGAGTTATTCACCCTATGGTGAGTAGGGTTAGGGCTGAAATGAGGGTTAGGGTTAGGGTTAGGGTTGCAATTAGGGTTAGGGTTGCAGCCAGGGTTAGGGTTAGGGTTGGGGATGAACAACCATTGGAGATCAAGATATTCTTCAATAACTTTTGTTCTGAAGGTCATAGAGACTTGGAAGTTGGTTCCATCTGAACTAATGTGGGGATGCCCGATCCATTGGTACCATCCCCGAGCTTCTACGACCTCCGGAAGGGGTCAAACCACCAAATCTCAACAAAAAAGTACACAATATTTTTGAATAACTTTTTCCCTGAAAGTCGTAGAGACTTGGGCATTTCACACATAGTAAAGGGGAGACAGCCACGCACCCACACCAAATTTCAGCACGTTTCGAGCAAGCAGCGCAGAGTTATTCACCCAATGGTGAATAGGGTTAGGGCTGAAATGAGGGTTAGGGTTAGGGTTAGGGTTGCAATTAGGGTTAGGGTTGCAGCCAGGGCCAGGGTTAGGGTTGGGGAATGAAGCCCATTGGAGATTGAAGATTTTCTTGAATAACTTTTGTTCTGAAGGTCATAGAGACTTGGAAGTTGGTTCGAGCTGAACTAATGTGGGGATGCCCGATCCATTGGTACCATCCCCGAGCGTCTACGACCTCCGCAAAGGGTCAAACCACCACATCTCGAAGAAAAAGTACGAGCTATTTCTCAATAACTTTTTGTCTGAACGTCGTAGCGACTCGGGCATTTCACACATAGTCAAGGGGAGACAGCCACGCACCCACACCCAATTTCAGCACGTTTCGAGCAAGCAGCGCAGAGTTATTCACCCTATGGTGAGTAGGGTTAGGGCTGAAATGAGGGTTAGGGTTAGGGTTAGGGTTGCAATTAGGGTTAGGGTTGCAGCCAGGGTTAGGGTTAGGGTTGGGGATGAACAACCATTGGAGATCAAGATATTCTTCAATAACTTTTGTTCTGAAGGTCATAGAGACTTGGAAGTTGGTTCCATCTGAACTAATGTGGGGATGCCCGATCCATTGGTACCATCCCCGAGCTTCTACGACCTCCGGAAGGGGTCAAACCACCAAATCTCAACAAAAAAGTACACAATATTTTTGAATAACTTTTTCCCTGAAAGTCGTAGAGACTTGGGCATTTCACACATAGTAAAGGGGAGACAGCCACGCACCCACACCAAATTTCAGCACGTTTCGAGCAAGCAGCGCAGAGTTATTCACCCAATGGTGAATAGGGTTAGGGCTGAAATGAGGGTTAGGGTTAGGGTTAGGGTTGCAATTAGGGTTAGGGTTGCAGCCAGGGCCAGGGTTAGGGTTGGGGAATGAAGCCCATTGGAGATTGAAGATTTTCTTGAATAACTTTTGTTCTGAAGGTCATAGAGACTTGGAAGTTGGTTCGAGCTGAACTAATGTGGGGATGCCCGATCCATTGGTACCATCCCCGAGCGTCTACGACCTCCGCAAAGGGTCAAACCACCACATCTCGAAGAAAAAGTACGAGCTATTTCTCAATAACTTTTTGTCTGAACGTCGTAGCGACTCGGGCATTTCACACATAGTCAAGGGGAGACAGCCACGCACCCACACCCAATTTCAGCACGTTTCGAGCAAGCAGCGCAGAGTTATTCACCCTATGGTGAGTAGGGTTAGGGCTGAAATGAGGGTTAGGGTTAGGGTTAGGGTTGCAATTAGGGTTAGGGTTGCAGCCAGGGTTAGGGTTAGGGTTGGGGATGAACAACCATTGGAGATCAAGATATTCTTCAATAACTTTTGTTCTGAAGGTCATAGAGACTTGGAAGTTGGTTCCATCTGAACTAATGTGGGGATGCCCGATCCATTGGTACCATCCCCGAGCTTCTACGACCTCCGGAAGGGGTCAAACCACCAAATCTCAACAAAAAAGTACACAATATTTTTGAATAACTTTTTCCCTGAAAGTCGTAGAGACTTGGGCATTTCACACATAGTAAAGGGGAGACAGCCACGCACCCACACCAAATTTCAGCACGTTTCGAGCAAGCAGCGCAGAGTTATTCACCCAATGGTGAATAGGGTTAGGGCTGAAATGAGGGTTAGGGTTAGGGTTAGGGTTGCAATTAGGGTTAGGGTTGCAGCCAGGGCCAGGGTTAGGGTTGGGGAATGAAGCCCATTGGAGATTGAAGATTTTCTTGAATAACTTTTGTTCTGAAGGTCATAGAGACTTGGAAGTTGGTTCGAGCTGAACTAATGTGGGGATGCCCGATCCATTGGTACCATCCCCGAGCGTCTACGACCTCCGCAAAGGGTCAAACCACCACATCTCGAAGAAAAAGTACGAGCTATTTCTCAATAACTTTTTGTCTGAACGTCGTAGCGACTCGGGCATTTCACACATAGTCAAGGGGAGACAGCCACGCACCCACACCCAATTTCAGCACGTTTCGAGCAAGCAGCGCAGAGTTATTCACCCTATGGTGAGTAGGGTTAGGGCTGAAATGAGGGTTAGGGTTAGGGTTAGGGTTGCAATTAGGGTTAGGGTTGCAGCCAGGGTTAGGGTTAGGGTTGGGGATGAACAACCATTGGAGATCAAGATATTCTTCAATAACTTTTGTTCTGAAGGTCATAGAGACTTGGAAGTTGGTTCCATCTGAACTAATGTGGGGATGCCCGATCCATTGGTACCATCCCCGAGCTTCTACGACCTCCGGAAGGGGTCAAACCACCAAATCTCAACAAAAAAGTACACAATATTTTTGAATAACTTTTTCCCTGAAAGTCGTAGAGACTTGGGCATTTCACACATAGTAAAGGGGAGACAGCCACGCACCCACACCAAATTTCAGCACGTTTCGAGCAAGCAGCGCAGAGTTATTCACCCAATGGTGAATAGGGTTAGGGCTGAAATGAGGGTTAGGGTTAGGGTTAGGGTTGCAATTAGGGTTAGGGTTGCAGCCAGGGCCAGGGTTAGGGTTGGGGAATGAAGCCCATTGGAGATTGAAGATTTTCTTGAATAACTTTTGTTCTGAAGGTCATAGAGACTTGGAAGTTGGTTCGAGCTGAACTAATGTGGGGATGCCCGATCCATTGGTACCATCCCCGAGCGTCTACGACCTCCGCAAAGGGTCAAACCACCACATCTTGAAGAAAAAGTACGAGCTATTTCTCAATAACTTTTTGTCTGAACGTCATAGCGACTCGGGCATTTCACACATAGTCAAGGGGAGACAGCCACGCACCCACACCCAATTTCAGCACGTTTCGAGCAAGCAGCGCAGAGTTATTCACCCTATGGTGAGTAGGGTTAGGGCTGAAATGAGGGTTAGGGTTAGGGTTAGGGTTGCAATTAGGGTTAGGGTTGCAGCCAGGGTTAGGGTTAGGGTTGGGGATGAACAACCATTGGAGATCAAGATATTCTTCAATAACTTTTGTTCTGAAGGTCATAGAGACTTGGAAGTTGGTTCCATCTGAACTAATGTGGGGATGCCCGATCCATTGGTACCATCCCCGAGCTTCTACGACCTCCGGAAGGGGTCAAACCACCAAATCTCAACAAAAAAGTACACAATATTTTTGAATAACTTTTTCCCTGAAAGTCGTAGAGACTTGGGCATTTCACACATAGTAAAGGGGAGACAGCCACGCACCCACACCAAATTTCAGCACGTTTCGAGCAAGCAGCGCAGAGTTATTCACCCAATGGTGAATAGGGTTAGGGCTGAAATGAGGGTTAGGGTTAGGGTTAGGGTTGCAATTAGGGTTAGGGTTGCAGCCAGGGCCAGGGTTAGGGTTGGGGAATGAAGCCCATTGGAGATTGAAGATTTTCTTGAATAACTTTTGTTCTGAAGGTCATAGAGACTTGGAAGTTGGTTCGAGCTGAACTAATGTGGGGATGCCCGATCCATTGGTACCATCCCCGAGCGTCTACGACCTCCGCAAAGGGTCAAACCACCACATCTCGAAGAAAAAGTACGAGCTATTTCTCAATAACTTTTTGTCTGAACGTCGTAGCGACTCGGGCATTTCACACATAGTCAAGGGGAGACAGCCACGCACCCACACCCAATTTCAGCACGTTTCGAGCAAGCAGCGCAGAGTTATTCACCCTATGGTGAGTAGGGTTAGGGCTGAAATGAGGGTTAGGGTTAGGGTTAGGGTTGCAATTAGGGTTAGGGTTGCAGCCAGGGTTAGGGTTAGGGTTGGGGATGAACAACCATTGGAGATCAAGATATTCTTCAATAACTTTTGTTCTGAAGGTCATAGAGACTTGGAAGTTGGTTCCATCTGAACTAATGTGGGGATGCCCGATCCATTGGTACCATCCCCGAGCTTCTACGACCTCCGGAAGGGGTCAAACCACCAAATCTCAACAAAAAAGTACACAATATTTTTGAATAACTTTTTCCCTGAAAGTCGTAGAGACTTGGGCATTTCACACATAGTAAAGGGGAGACAGCCACGCACCCACACCAAATTTCAGCACGTTTCGAGCAAGCAGCGCAGAGTTATTCACCCAATGGTGAATAGGGTTAGGGCTGAAATGAGGGTTAGGGTTAGGGTTAGGGTTGCAATTAGGGTTAGGGTTGCAGCCAGGGCCAGGGTTAGGGTTGGGGAATGAAGCCCATTGGAGATTGAAGATTTTCTTGAATAACTTTTGTTCTGAAGGTCATAGAGACTTGGAAGTTGGTTCGAGCTGAACTAATGTGGGGATGCCCGATCCATTGGTACCATCCCCGAGCGTCTACGACCTCCGCAAAGGGTCAAACCACCACATCTTGAAGAAAAAGTACGAGCTATTTCTCAATAACTTTTTGTCTGAACGTCATAGCGACTCGGGCATTTCACACATAGTCAAGGGGAGACAGCCACGCACCCACACCCAATTTCAGCACGTTTCGAGCAAGCAGCGCAGAGTTATTCACCCTATGGTGAGTAGGGTTAGGGCTGAAATGAGGGTTAGGGTTAGGGTTAGGGTTGCAATTAGGGTTAGGGTTGCAGCCAGGGTTAGGGTTAGGGTTGGGGATGAACAACCATTGGAGATCAAGATATTCTTCAATAACTTTTGTTCTGAAGGTCATAGAGACTTGGAAGTTGGTTCCATCTGAACTAATGTGGGGATGCCCGATCCATTGGTACCATCCCCGAGCTTCTACGACCTCCGGAAGGGGTCAAACCACCAAATCTCAACAAAAAAGTACACAATATTTTTGAATAACTTTTTCCCTGAAAGTCGTAGAGACTTGGGCATTTCACACATAGTAAAGGGGAGACAGCCACGCACCCACACCAAATTTCAGCACGTTTCGAGCAAGCAGCGCAGAGTTATTCACCCAATGGTGAATAGGGTTAGGGCTGAAATGAGGGTTAGGGTTAGGGTTAGGGTTGCAATTAGGGTTAGGGTTGCAGCCAGGGCCAGGGTTAGGGTTGGGGAATGAAGCCCATTGGAGATTGAAGATTTTCTTGAATAACTTTTGTTCTGAAGGTCATAGAGACTTGGAAGTTGGTTCGAGCTGAACTAATGTGGGGATGCCCGATCCATTGGTACCATCCCCGAGCGTCTACGACCTCCGCAAAGGGTCAAACCACCACATCTCGAAGAAAAAGTACGAGCTATTTCTCAATAACTTTTTGTCTGAACGTCGTAGCGACTCGGGCATTTCACACATAGTCAAGGGGAGACAGCCACGCACCCACACCCAATTTCAGCACGTTTCGAGCAAGCAGCGCAGAGTTATTCACCCTATGGTGAGTAGGGTTAGGGCTGAAATGAGGGTTAGGGTTAGGGTTAGGGTTGCAATTAGGGTTAGGGTTGCAGCCAGGGTTAGGGTTAGGGTTGGGGATGAACAACCATTGGAGATCAAGATATTCTTCAATAACTTTTGTTCTGAAGGTCATAGAGACTTGGAAGTTGGTTCCATCTGAACTAATGTGGGGATGCCCGATCCATTGGTACCATCCCCGAGCTTCTACGACCTCCGGAAGGGGTCAAACCACCAAATCTCAACAAAAAAGTACACAATATTTTTGAATAACTTTTTCCCTGAAAGTCGTAGAGACTTGGGCATTTCACACATAGTAAAGGGGAGACAGCCACGCACCCACACCAAATTTCAGCACGTTTCGAGCAAGCAGCGCAGAGTTATTCACCCAATGGTGAATAGGGTTAGGGCTGAAATGAGGGTTAGGGTTAGGGTTAGGGTTGCAATTAGGGTTAGGGTTGCAGCCAGGGCCAGGGTTAGGGTTGGGGAATGAAGCCCATTGGAGATTGAAGATTTTCTTGAATAACTTTTGTTCTGAAGGTCATAGAGACTTGGAAGTTGGTTCGAGCTGAACTAATGTGGGGATGCCCGATCCATTGGTACCATCCCCGAGCGTCTACGACCTCCGCAAAGGGTCAAACCACCACATCTTGAAGAAAAAGTACGAGCTATTTCTCAATAACTTTTTGTCTGAACGTCGTAGCGACTCGGGCATTTCACACATAGTCAAGGGGAGACAGCCACGCACCCACACCCAATTTCAGCACGTTTCGAGCAAGCAGCGCAGAGTTATTCACCCTATGGTGAGTAGGGTTAGGGCTGAAATGAGGGTTAGGGTTAGGGTTAGGGTTGCAATTAGGGTTAGGGTTGCAGCCAGGGTTAGGGTTAGGGTTGGGGATGAACAACCATTGGAGATCAAGATATTCTTCAATAACTTTTGTTCTGAAGGTCATAGAGACTTGGAAGTTGGTTCCATCTGAACTAATGTGGGGATGCCCGATCCATTGGTACCATCCCCGAGCTTCTACGACCTCCGGAAGGGGTCAAACCACCAAATCTCAACAAAAAAGTACACAATATTTTTGAATAACTTTTTCCCTGAAAGTCGTAGAGACTTGGGCATTTCACACATAGTAAAGGGGAGACAGCCACGCACCCACACCAAATTTCAGCACGTTTCGAGCAAGCAGCGCAGAGTTATTCACCCAATGGTGAATAGGGTTAGGGCTGAAATGAGGGTTAGGGTTAGGGTTAGGGTTGCAATTAGGGTTAGGGTTGCAGCCAGGGCCAGGGTTAGGGTTGGGGAATGAAGCCCATTGGAGATTGAAGATTTTCTTGAATAACTTTTGTTCTGAAGGTCATAGAGACTTGGAAGTTGGTTCGAGCTGAACTAATGTGGGGATGCCCGATCCATTGGTACCATCCCCGAGCGTCTACGACCTCCGCAAAGGGTCAAACCACCACATCTCGAAGAAAAAGTACGAGCTATTTCTCAATAACTTTTTGTCTGAACGTCGTAGCGACTCGGGCATTTCACACATAGTCAAGGGGAGACAGCCACGCACCCACACCCAATTTCAGCACGTTTCGAGCAAGCAGCGCAGAGTTATTCACCCTATGGTGAGTAGGGTTAGGGCTGAAATGAGGGTTAGGGTTAGGGTTAGGGTTGCAATTAGGGTTAGGGTTGCAGCCAGGGTTAGGGTTAGGGTTGGGGATGAACAACCATTGGAGATCAAGATATTCTTCAATAACTTTTGTTCTGAAGGTCATAGAGACTTGGAAGTTGGTTCCATCTGAACTAATGTGGGGATGCCCGATCCATTGGTACCATCCCCGAGCTTCTACGACCTCCGGAAGGGGTCAAACCACCAAATCTCAACAAAAAAGTACACAATATTTTTGAATAACTTTTTCCCTGAAAGTCGTAGAGACTTGGGCATTTCACACATAGTAAAGGGGAGACAGCCACGCACCCACACCAAATTTCAGCACGTTTCGAGCAAGCAGCGCAGAGTTATTCACCCAATGGTGAATAGGGTTAGGGCTGAAATGAGGGTTAGGGTTAGGGTTAGGGTTGCAATTAGGGTTAGGGTTGCAGCCAGGGCCAGGGTTAGGGTTGGGGAATGAAGCCCATTGGAGATTGAAGATTTTCTTGAATAACTTTTGTTCTGAAGGTCATAGAGACTTGGAAGTTGGTTCGAGCTGAACTAATGTGGGGATGCCCGATCCATTGGTACCATCCCCGAGCGTCTACGACCTCCGCAAAGGGTCAAACCACCACATCTCGAAGAAAAAGTACGAGCTATTTCTCAATAACTTTTTGTCTGAACGTCGTAGCGACTCGGGCATTTCACACATAGTCAAGGGGAGACAGCCACGCACCCACACCCAATTTCAGCACGTTTCGAGCAAGCAGCGCAGAGTTATTCACCCTATGGTGAGTAGGGTTAGGGCTGAAATGAGGGTTAGGGTTAGGGTTAGGGTTGCAATTAGGGTTAGGGTTGCAGCCAGGGTTAGGGTTAGGGTTGGGGATGAACAACCATTGGAGATCAAGATATTCTTCAATAACTTTTGTTCTGAAGGTCATAGAGACTTGGAAGTTGGTTCCATCTGAACTAATGTGGGGATGCCCGATCCATTGGTACCATCCCCGAGCTTCTACGACCTCCGGAAGGGGTCAAACCACCAAATCTCAACAAAAAAGTACACAATATTTTTGAATAACTTTTTCCCTGAAAGTCGTAGAGACTTGGGCATTTCACACATAGTAAAGGGGAGACAGCCACGCACCCACACCAAATTTCAGCACGTTTCGAGCAAGCAGCGCAGAGTTATTCACCCAATGGTGAATAGGGTTAGGGCTGAAATGAGGGTTAGGGTTAGGGTTAGGGTTGCAATTAGGGTTAGGGTTGCAGCCAGGGCCAGGGTTAGGGTTGGGGAATGAAGCCCATTGGAGATTGAAGATTTTCTTGAATAACTTTTGTTCTGAAGGTCATAGAGACTTGGAAGTTGGTTCGAGCTGAACTAATGTGGGGATGCCCGATCCATTGGTACCATCCCCGAGCGTCTACGACCTCCGCAAAGGGTCAAACCACCACATCTTGAAGAAAAAGTACGAGCTATTTCTCAATAACTTTTTGTCTGAACGTCGTAGCGACTCGGGCATTTCACACATAGTCAAGGGGAGACAGCCACGCACCCACACCCAATTTCAGCACGTTTCGAGCAAGCAGCGCAGAGTTATTCACCCTATGGTGAGTAGGGTTAGGGCTGAAATGAGGGTTAGGGTTAGGGTTAGGGTTGCAATTAGGGTTAGGGTTGCAGCCAGGGTTAGGGTTAGGGTTGGGGATGAACAACCATTGGAGATCAAGATATTCTTCAATAACTTTTGTTCTGAAGGTCATAGAGACTTGGAAGTTGGTTCCATCTGAACTAATGTGGGGATGCCCGATCCATTGGTACCATCCCCGAGCTTCTACGACCTCCGGAAGGGGTCAAACCACCAAATCTCAACAAAAAAGTACACAATATTTTTGAATAACTTTTTCCCTGAAAGTCGTAGAGACTTGGGCATTTCACACATAGTAAAGGGGAGACAGCCACGCACCCACACCAAATTTCAGCACGTTTCGAGCAAGCAGCGCAGAGTTATTCACCCAATGGTGAATAGGGTTAGGGCTGAAATGAGGGTTAGGGTTAGGGTTAGGGTTGCAATTAGGGTTAGGGTTGCAGCCAGGGCCAGGGTTAGGGTTGGGGAATGAAGCCCATTGGAGATTGAAGATTTTCTTGAATAACTTTTGTTCTGAAGGTCATAGAGACTTGGAAGTTGGTTCGAGCTGAACTAATGTGGGGATGCCCGATCCATTGGTACCATCCCCGAGCGTCTACGACCTCCGCAAAGGGTCAAACCACCACATCTCGAAGAAAAAGTACGAGCTATTTCTCAATAACTTTTTGTCTGAACGTCGTAGCGACTCGGGCATTTCACACATAGTCAAGGGGAGACAGCCACGCACCCACACCCAATTTCAGCACGTTTCGAGCAAGCAGCGCAGAGTTATTCACCCTATGGTGAGTAGGGTTAGGGCTGAAATGAGGGTTAGGGTTAGGGTTAGGGTTGCAATTAGGGTTAGGGTTGCAGCCAGGGTTAGGGTTAGGGTTGGGGATGAACAACCATTGGAGATCAAGATATTCTTCAATAACTTTTGTTCTGAAGGTCATAGAGACTTGGAAGTTGGTTCCATCTGAACTAATGTGGGGATGCCCGATCCATTGGTACCATCCCCGAGCTTCTACGACCTCCGGAAGGGGTCAAACCACCAAATCTCAACAAAAAAGTACACAATATTTTTGAATAACTTTTTCCCTGAAAGTCGTAGAGACTTGGGCATTTCACACATAGTAAAGGGGAGACAGCCACGCACCCACACCAAATTTCAGCACGTTTCGAGCAAGCAGCGCAGAGTTATTCACCCAATGGTGAATAGGGTTAGGGCTGAAATGAGGGTTAGGGTTAGGGTTAGGGTTGCAATTAGGGTTAGGGTTGCAGCCAGGGCCAGGGTTAGGGTTGGGGAATGAAGCCCATTGGAGATTGAAGATTTTCTTGAATAACTTTTGTTCTGAAGGTCATAGAGACTTGGAAGTTGGTTCGAGCTGAACTAATGTGGGGATGCCCGATCCATTGGTACCATCCCCGAGCGTCTACGACCTCCGCAAAGGGTCAAACCACCACATCTCGAAGAAAAAGTACGAGCTATTTCTCAATAACTTTTTGTCTGAACGTCGTAGCGACTCGGGCATTTCACACATAGTCAAGGGGAGACAGCCACGCACCCACACCCAATTTCAGCACGTTTCGAGCAAGCAGCGCAGAGTTATTCACCCTATGGTGAGTAGGGTTAGGGCTGAAATGAGGGTTAGGGTTAGGGTTAGGGTTGCAATTAGGGTTAGGGTTGCAGCCAGGGTTAGGGTTAGGGTTGGGGATGAACAACCATTGGAGATCAAGATATTCTTCAATAACTTTTGTTCTGAAGGTCATAGAGACTTGGAAGTTGGTTCCATCTGAACTAATGTGGGGATGCCCGATCCATTGGTACCATCCCCGAGCTTCTACGACCTCCGGAAGGGGTCAAACCACCAAATCTCAACAAAAAAGTACACAATATTTTTGAATAACTTTTTCCCTGAAAGTCGTAGAGACTTGGGCATTTCACACATAGTAAAGGGGAGACAGCCACGCACCCACACCAAATTTCAGCACGTTTCGAGCAAGCAGCGCAGAGTTATTCACCCAATGGTGAATAGGGTTAGGGCTGAAATGAGGGTTAGGGTTAGGGTTAGGGTTGCAATTAGGGTTAGGGTTGCAGCCAGGGCCAGGGTTAGGGTTGGGGAATGAAGCCCATTGGAGATTGAAGATTTTCTTGAATAACTTTTGTTCTGAAGGTCATAGAGACTTGGAAGTTGGTTCGAGCTGAACTAATGTGGGGATGCCCGATCCATTGGTACCATCCCCGAGCGTCTACGACCTCCGCAAAGGGTCAAACCACCACATCTCGAAGAAAAAGTACGAGCTATTTCTCAATAACTTTTTGTCTGAACGTCGTAGCGACTCGGGCATTTCACACATAGTCAAGGGGAGACAGCCACGCACCCACACCCAATTTCAGCACGTTTCGAGCAAGCAGCGCAGAGTTATTCACCCTATGGTGAGTAGGGTTAGGGCTGAAATGAGGGTTAGGGTTAGGGTTAGGGTTGCAATTAGGGTTAGGGTTGCAGCCAGGGTTAGGGTTAGGGTTGGGGATGAACAACCATTGGAGATCAAGATATTCTTCAATAACTTTTGTTCTGAAGGTCATAGAGACTTGGAAGTTGGTTCCATCTGAACTAATGTGGGGATGCCCGATCCATTGGTACCATCCCCGAGCTTCTACGACCTCCGGAAGGGGTCAAACCACCAAATCTCAACAAAAAAGTACACAATATTTTTGAATAACTTTTTCCCTGAAAGTCGTAGAGACTTGGGCATTTCACACATAGTAAAGGGGAGACAGCCACGCACCCACACCAAATTTCAGCACGTTTCGAGCAAGCAGCGCAGAGTTATTCACCCAATGGTGAATAGGGTTAGGGCTGAAATGAGGGTTAGGGTTAGGGTTAGGGTTGCAATTAGGGTTAGGGTTGCAGCCAGGGCCAGGGTTAGGGTTGGGGAATGAAGCCCATTGGAGATTGAAGATTTTCTTGAATAACTTTTGTTCTGAAGGTCATAGAGACTTGGAAGTTGGTTCGAGCTGAACTAATGTGGGGATGCCCGATCCATTGGTACCATCCCCGAGCGTCTACGACCTCCGCAAAGGGTCAAACCACCACATCTTGAAGAAAAAGTACGAGCTATTTCTCAATAACTTTTTGTCTGAACGTCATAGCGACTCGGGCATTTCACACATAGTCAAGGGGAGACAGCCACGCACCCACACCCAATTTCAGCACGTTTCGAGCAAGCAGCGCAGAGTTATTCACCCTATGGTGAGTAGGGTTAGGGCTGAAATGAGGGTTAGGGTTAGGGTTAGGGTTGCAATTAGGGTTAGGGTTGCAGCCAGGGTTAGGGTTAGGGTTGGGGATGAACAACCATTGGAGATCAAGATATTCTTCAATAACTTTTGTTCTGAAGGTCATAGAGACTTGGAAGTTGGTTCCATCTGAACTAATGTGGGGATGCCCGATCCATTGGTACCATCCCCGAGCTTCTACGACCTCCGGAAGGGGTCAAACCACCAAATCTCAACAAAAAAGTACACAATATTTTTGAATAACTTTTTCCCTGAAAGTCGTAGAGACTTGGGCATTTCACACATAGTAAAGGGGAGACAGCCACGCACCCACACCAAATTTCAGCACGTTTCGAGCAAGCAGCGCAGAGTTATTCACCCAATGGTGAATAGGGTTAGGGCTGAAATGAGGGTTAGGGTTAGGGTTAGGGTTGCAATTAGGGTTAGGGTTGCAGCCAGGGCCAGGGTTAGGGTTGGGGAATGAAGCCCATTGGAGATTGAAGATTTTCTTGAATAACTTTTGTTCTGAAGGTCATAGAGACTTGGAAGTTGGTTCGAGCTGAACTAATGTGGGGATGCCCGATCCATTGGTACCATCCCCGAGCGTCTACGACCTCCGCAAAGGGTCAAACCACCACATCTCGAAGAAAAAGTACGAGCTATTTCTCAATAACTTTTTGTCTGAACGTCGTAGCGACTCGGGCATTTCACACATAGTCAAGGGGAGACAGCCACGCACCCACACCCAATTTCAGCACGTTTCGAGCAAGCAGCGCAGAGTTATTCACCCTATGGTGAGTAGGGTTAGGGCTGAAATGAGGGTTAGGGTTAGGGTTAGGGTTGCAATTAGGGTTAGGGTTGCAGCCAGGGTTAGGGTTAGGGTTGGGGATGAACAACCATTGGAGATCAAGATATTCTTCAATAACTTTTGTTCTGAAGGTCATAGAGACTTGGAAGTTGGTTCCATCTGAACTAATGTGGGGATGCCCGATCCATTGGTACCATCCCCGAGCTTCTACGACCTCCGGAAGGGGTCAAACCACCAAATCTCAACAAAAAAGTACACAATATTTTTGAATAACTTTTTCCCTGAAAGTCGTAGAGACTTGGGCATTTCACACATAGTAAAGGGGAGACAGCCACGCACCCACACCAAATTTCAGCACGTTTCGAGCAAGCAGCGCAGAGTTATTCACCCAATGGTGAATAGGGTTAGGGCTGAAATGAGGGTTAGGGTTAGGGTTAGGGTTGCAATTAGGGTTAGGGTTGCAGCCAGGGCCAGGGTTAGGGTTGGGGAATGAAGCCCATTGGAGATTGAAGATTTTCTTGAATAACTTTTGTTCTGAAGGTCATAGAGACTTGGAAGTTGGTTCGAGCTGAACTAATGTGGGGATGCCCGATCCATTGGTACCATCCCCGAGCGTCTACGACCTCCGCAAAGGGTCAAACCACCACATCTTGAAGAAAAAGTACGAGCTATTTCTCAATAACTTTTTGTCTGAACGTCATAGCGACTCGGGCATTTCACACATAGTCAAGGGGAGACAGCCACGCACCCACACCCAATTTCAGCACGTTTCGAGCAAGCAGCGCAGAGTTATTCACCCTATGGTGAGTAGGGTTAGGGCTGAAATGAGGGTTAGGGTTAGGGTTAGGGTTGCAATTAGGGTTAGGGTTGCAGCCAGGGTTAGGGTTAGGGTTGGGGATGAACAACCATTGGAGATCAAGATATTCTTCAATAACTTTTGTTCTGAAGGTCATAGAGACTTGGAAGTTGGTTCCATCTGAACTAATGTGGGGATGCCCGATCCATTGGTACCATCCCCGAGCTTCTACGACCTCCGGAAGGGGTCAAACCACCAAATCTCAACAAAAAAGTACACAATATTTTTGAATAACTTTTTCCCTGAAAGTCGTAGAGACTTGGGCATTTCACACATAGTAAAGGGGAGACAGCCACGCACCCACACCAAATTTCAGCACGTTTCGAGCAAGCAGCGCAGAGTTATTCACCCAATGGTGAATAGGGTTAGGGCTGAAATGAGGGTTAGGGTTAGGGTTAGGGTTGCAATTAGGGTTAGGGTTGCAGCCAGGGCCAGGGTTAGGGTTGGGGAATGAAGCCCATTGGAGATTGAAGATTTTCTTGAATAACTTTTGTTCTGAAGGTCATAGAGACTTGGAAGTTGGTTCGAGCTGAACTAATGTGGGGATGCCCGATCCATTGGTACCATCCCCGAGCGTCTACGACCTCCGCAAAGGGTCAAACCACCACATCTCGAAGAAAAAGTACGAGCTATTTCTCAATAACTTTTTGTCTGAACGTCGTAGCGACTCGGGCATTTCACACATAGTCAAGGGGAGACAGCCACGCACCCACACCCAATTTCAGCACGTTTCGAGCAAGCAGCGCAGAGTTATTCACCCTATGGTGAGTAGGGTTAGGGCTGAAATGAGGGTTAGGGTTAGGGTTAGGGTTGCAATTAGGGTTAGGGTTGCAGCCAGGGTTAGGGTTAGGGTTGGGGATGAACAACCATTGGAGATCAAGATATTCTTCAATAACTTTTGTTCTGAAGGTCATAGAGACTTGGAAGTTGGTTCCATCTGAACTAATGTGGGGATGCCCGATCCATTGGTACCATCCCCGAGCTTCTACGACCTCCGGAAGGGGTCAAACCACCAAATCTCAACAAAAAAGTACACAATATTTTTGAATAACTTTTTCCCTGAAAGTCGTAGAGACTTGGGCATTTCACACATAGTAAAGGGGAGACAGCCACGCACCCACACCAAATTTCAGCACGTTTCGAGCAAGCAGCGCAGAGTTATTCACCCAATGGTGAATAGGGTTAGGGCTGAAATGAGGGTTAGGGTTAGGGTTAGGGTTGCAATTAGGGTTAGGGTTGCAGCCAGGGCCAGGGTTAGGGTTGGGGAATGAAGCCCATTGGAGATTGAAGATTTTCTTGAATAACTTTTGTTCTGAAGGTCATAGAGACTTGGAAGTTGGTTCGAGCTGAACTAATGTGGGGATGCCCGATCCATTGGTACCATCCCCGAGCGTCTACGACCTCCGCAAAGGGTCAAACCACCACATCTCGAAGAAAAAGTACGAGCTATTTCTCAATAACTTTTTGTCTGAACGTCGTAGCGACTCGGGCATTTCACACATAGTCAAGGGGAGACAGCCACGCACCCACACCCAATTTCAGCACGTTTCGAGCAAGCAGCGCAGAGTTATTCACCCTATGGTGAGTAGGGTTAGGGCTGAAATGAGGGTTAGGGTTAGGGTTAGGGTTGCAATTAGGGTTAGGGTTGCAGCCAGGGTTAGGGTTAGGGTTGGGGATGAACAACCATTGGAGATCAAGATATTCTTCAATAACTTTTGTTCTGAAGGTCATAGAGACTTGGAAGTTGGTTCCATCTGAACTAATGTGGGGATGCCCGATCCATTGGTACCATCCCCGAGCTTCTACGACCTCCGGAAGGGGTCAAACCACCAAATCTCAACAAAAAAGTACACAATATTTTTGAATAACTTTTTCCCTGAAAGTCGTAGAGACTTGGGCATTTCACACATAGTAAAGGGGAGACAGCCACGCACCCACACCAAATTTCAGCACGTTTCGAGCAAGCAGCGCAGAGTTATTCACCCAATGGTGAATAGGGTTAGGGCTGAAATGAGGGTTAGGGTTAGGGTTAGGGTTGCAATTAGGGTTAGGGTTGCAGCCAGGGCCAGGGTTAGGGTTGGGGAATGAAGCCCATTGGAGATTGAAGATTTTCTTGAATAACTTTTGTTCTGAAGGTCATAGAGACTTGGAAGTTGGTTCGAGCTGAACTAATGTGGGGATGCCCGATCCATTGGTACCATCCCCGAGCGTCTACGACCTCCGCAAAGGGTCAAACCACCACATCTCGAAGAAAAAGTACGAGCTATTTCTCAATAACTTTTTGTCTGAACGTCGTAGCGACTCGGGCATTTCACACATAGTCAAGGGGAGACAGCCACGCACCCACACCCAATTTCAGCACGTTTCGAGCAAGCAGCGCAGAGTTATTCACCCTATGGTGAGTAGGGTTAGGGCTGAAATGAGGGTTAGGGTTAGGGTTAGGGTTGCAATTAGGGTTAGGGTTGCAGCCAGGGTTAGGGTTAGGGTTGGGGATGAACAACCATTGGAGATCAAGATATTCTTCAATAACTTTTGTTCTGAAGGTCATAGAGACTTGGAAGTTGGTTCCATCTGAACTAATGTGGGGATGCCCGATCCATTGGTACCATCCCCGAGCTTCTACGACCTCCGGAAGGGGTCAAACCACCAAATCTCAACAAAAAAGTACACAATATTTTTGAATAACTTTTTCCCTGAAAGTCGTAGAGACTTGGGCATTTCACACATAGTAAAGGGGAGACAGCCACGCACCCACACCAAATTTCAGCACGTTTCGAGCAAGCAGCGCAGAGTTATTCACCCAATGGTGAATAGGGTTAGGGCTGAAATGAGGGTTAGGGTTAGGGTTAGGGTTGCAATTAGGGTTAGGGTTGCAGCCAGGGCCAGGGTTAGGGTTGGGGAATGAAGCCCATTGGAGATTGAAGATTTTCTTGAATAACTTTTGTTCTGAAGGTCATAGAGACTTGGAAGTTGGTTCGAGCTGAACTAATGTGGGGATGCCCGATCCATTGGTACCATCCCCGAGCGTCTACGACCTCCGCAAAGGGTCAAACCACCACATCTCGAAGAAAAAGTACAAGCTATTTCTCAATAACTTTTTGTCTGAACGTCGTAGCGACTCGGGCATTTCACACATAGTCAAGGGGAGACAGCCACGCACCCACACCCAATTTCAGCACGTTTCGAGCAAGCAGCGCAGAGTTATTCACCCTATGGTGAGTAGGGTTAGGGCTGAAATGAGGGTTAGGGTTAGGGTTAGGGTTGCAATTAGGGTTAGGGTTGCAGCCAGGGTTAGGGTTAGGGTTGGGGATGAACAACCATTGGAGATCAAGATATTCTTCAATAACTTTTGTTCTGAAGGTCATAGAGACTTGGAAGTTGGTTCCATCTGAACTAATGTGGGGATGCCCGATCCATTGGTACCATCCCCGAGCTTCTACGACCTCCGGAAGGGGTCAAACCACCAAATCTCAACAAAAAAGTACACAATATTTTTGAATAACTTTTTCCCTGAAAGTCGTAGAGACTTGGGCATTTCACACATAGTAAAGGGGAGACAGCCACGCACCCACACCAAATTTCAGCACGTTTCGAGCAAGCAGCGCAGAGTTATTCACCCAATGGTGAATAGGGTTAGGGCTGAAATGAGGGTTAGGGTTAGGGTTAGGGTTGCAATTAGGGTTAGGGTTGCAGCCAGGGCCAGGGTTAGGGTTGGGGAATGAAGCCCATTGGAGATTGAAGATTTTCTTGAATAACTTTTGTTCTGAAGGTCATAGAGACTTGGAAGTTGGTTCGAGCTGAACTAATGTGGGGATGCCCGATCCATTGGTACCATCCCCGAGCGTCTACGACCTCCGCAAAGGGTCAAACCACCACATCTCGAAGAAAAAGTACGAGCTATTTCTCAATAACTTTTTGTCTGAACGTCGTAGCGACTCGGGCATTTCACACATAGTCAAGGGGAGACAGCCACGCACCCACACCCAATTTCAGCACGTTTCGAGCAAGCAGCGCAGAGTTATTCACCCTATGGTGAGTAGGGTTAGGGCTGAAATGAGGGTTAGGGTTAGGGTTAGGGTTGCAATTAGGGTTAGGGTTGCAGCCAGGGTTAGGGTTAGGGTTGGGGATGAACAACCATTGGAGATCAAGATATTCTTCAATAACTTTTGTTCTGAAGGTCATAGAGACTTGGAAGTTGGTTCCATCTGAACTAATGTGGGGATGCCCGATCCATTGGTACCATCCCCGAGCTTCTACGACCTCCGGAAGGGGTCAAACCACCAAATCTCAACAAAAAAGTACACAATATTTTTGAATAACTTTTTCCCTGAAAGTCGTAGAGACTTGGGCATTTCACACATAGTAAAGGGGAGACAGCCACGCACCCACACCAAATTTCAGCACGTTTCGAGCAAGCAGCGCAGAGTTATTCACCCAATGGTGAATAGGGTTAGGGCTGAAATGAGGGTTAGGGTTAGGGTTAGGGTTGCAATTAGGGTTAGGGTTGCAGCCAGGGCCAGGGTTAGGGTTGGGGAATGAAGCCCATTGGAGATTGAAGATTTTCTTGAATAACTTTTGTTCTGAAGGTCATAGAGACTTGGAAGTTGGTTCGAGCTGAACTAATGTGGGGATGCCCGATCCATTGGTACCATCCCCGAGCGTCTACGACCTCCGCAAAGGGTCAAACCACCACATCTCGAAGAAAAAGTACGAGCTATTTCTCAATAACTTTTTGTCTGAACGTCGTAGCGACTCGGGCATTTCACACATAGTCAAGGGGAGACAGCCACGCACCCACACCCAATTTCAGCACGTTTCGAGCAAGCAGCGCAGAGTTATTCACCCTATGGTGAGTAGGGTTAGGGCTGAAATGAGGGTTAGGGTTAGGGTTAGGGTTGCAATTAGGGTTAGGGTTGCAGCCAGGGTTAGGGTTAGGGTTGGGGATGAACAACCATTGGAGATCAAGATATTCTTCAATAACTTTTGTTCTGAAGGTCATAGAGACTTGGAAGTTGGTTCCATCTGAACTAATGTGGGGATGCCCGATCCATTGGTACCATCCCCGAGCTTCTACGACCTCCGGAAGGGGTCAAACCACCAAATCTCAACAAAAAAGTACACAATATTTTTGAATAACTTTTTCCCTGAAAGTCGTAGAGACTTGGGCATTTCACACATAGTAAAGGGGAGACAGCCACGCACCCACACCAAATTTCAGCACGTTTCGAGCAAGCAGCGCAGAGTTATTCACCCAATGGTGAATAGGGTTAGGGCTGAAATGAGGGTTAGGGTTAGGGTTAGGGTTGCAATTAGGGTTAGGGTTGCAGCCAGGGCCAGGGTTAGGGTTGGGGAATGAAGCCCATTGGAGATTGAAGATTTTCTTGAATAACTTTTGTTCTGAAGGTCATAGAGACTTGGAAGTTGGTTCGAGCTGAACTAATGTGGGGATGCCCGATCCATTGGTACCATCCCCGAGCGTCTACGACCTCCGCAAAGGGTCAAACCACCACATCTCGAAGAAAAAGTACGAGCTATTTCTCAATAACTTTTTGTCTGAACGTCGTAGCGACTCGGGCATTTCACACATAGTCAAGGGGAGACAGCCACGCACCCACACCCAATTTCAGCACGTTTCGAGCAAGCAGCGCAGAGTTATTCACCCTATGGTGAGTAGGGTTAGGGCTGAAATGAGGGTTAGGGTTAGGGTTAGGGTTGCAATTAGGGTTAGGGTTGCAGCCAGGGTTAGGGTTAGGGTTGGGGATGAACAACCATTGGAGATCAAGATATTCTTCAATAACTTTTGTTCTGAAGGTCATAGAGACTTGGAAGTTGGTTCCATCTGAACTAATGTGGGGATGCCCGATCCATTGGTACCATCCCCGAGCTTCTACGACCTCCGGAAGGGGTCAAACCACCAAATCTCAACAAAAAAGTACACAATATTTTTGAATAACTTTTTCCCTGAAAGTCGTAGAGACTTGGGCATTTCACACATAGTAAAGGGGAGACAGCCACGCACCCACACCAAATTTCAGCACGTTTCGAGCAAGCAGCGCAGAGTTATTCACCCAATGGTGAATAGGGTTAGGGCTGAAATGAGGGTTAGGGTTAGGGTTAGGGTTGCAATTAGGGTTAGGGTTGCAGCCAGGGCCAGGGTTAGGGTTGGGGAATGAAGCCCATTGGAGATTGAAGATTTTCTTGAATAACTTTTGTTCTGAAGGTCATAGAGACTTGGAAGTTGGTTCGAGCTGAACTAATGTGGGGATGCCCGATCCATTGGTACCATCCCCGAGCGTCTACGACCTCCGCAAAGGGTCAAACCACCACATCTCGAAGAAAAAGTACGAGCTATTTCTCAATAACTTTTTGTCTGAACGTCGTAGCGACTCGGGCATTTCACACATAGTCAAGGGGAGACAGCCACGCACCCACACCCAATTTCAGCACGTTTCGAGCAAGCAGCGCAGAGTTATTCACCCTATGGTGAGTAGGGTTAGGGCTGAAATGAGGGTTAGGGTTGCAATTAGGGTTAGGGTTGCAGCCAGGGTTAGGGTTAGGGTTGGGGATGAACAACCATTGGAGATCAAGATATTCTTCAATAACTTTTGTTCTGAAGGTCATAGAGACTTGGAAGTTGGTTCCATCTGAACTAATGTGGGGATGCCCGATCCATTGGTACCATCCCCGAGCTTCTACGACCTCCGGAAGGGGTCAAACCACCAAATCTCAACAAAAAAGTACACAATATTTTTGAATAACTTTTTCCCTGAAAGTCGTAGAGACTTGGGCATTTCACACATAGTAAAGGGGAGACAGCCACGCACCCACACCAAATTTCAGCACGTTTCGAGCAAGCAGCGCAGAGTTATTCACCCAATGGTGAATAGGGTTAGGGCTGAAATGAGGGTTAGGGTTAGGGTTAGGGTTGCAATTAGGGTTAGGGTTGCAGCCAGGGCCAGGGTTAGGGTTGGGGAATGAAGCCCATTGGAGATTGAAGATTTTCTTGAATAACTTTTGTTCTGAAGGTCATAGAGACTTGGAAGTTGGTTCGAGCTGAACTAATGTGGGGATGCCCGATCCATTGGTACCATCCCCGAGCGTCTACGACCTCCGCAAAGGGTCAAACCACCACATCTCGAAGAAAAAGTACGAGCTATTTCTCAATAACTTTTTGTCTGAACGTCGTAGCGACTCGGGCATTTCACACATAGTCAAGGGGAGACAGCCACGCACCCACACCCAATTTCAGCACGTTTCGAGCAAGCAGCGCAGAGTTATTCACCCTATGGTGAGTAGGGTTAGGGCTGAAATGAGGGTTAGGGTTAGGGTTAGGGTTGCAATTAGGGTTAGGGTTGCAGCCAGGGTTAGGGTTAGGGTTGGGGATGAACAACCATTGGAGATCAAGATATTCTTCAATAACTTTTGTTCTGAAGGTCATAGAGACTTGGAAGTTGGTTCCATCTGAACTAATGTGGGGATGCCCGATCCATTGGTACCATCCCCGAGCTTCTACGACCTCCGGAAGGGGTCAAACCACCAAATCTCAACAAAAAAGTACACAATATTTTTGAATAACTTTTTCCCTGAAAGTCGTAGAGACTTGGGCATTTCACACATAGTAAAGGGGAGACAGCCACGCACCCACACCAAATTTCAGCACGTTTCGAGCAAGCAGCGCAGAGTTATTCACCCAATGGTGAATAGGGTTAGGGCTGAAATGAGGGTTAGGGTTAGGGTTAGGGTTGCAATTAGGGTTAGGGTTGCAGCCAGGGCCAGGGTTAGGGTTGGGGAATGAAGCCCATTGGAGATTGAAGATTTTCTTGAATAACTTTTGTTCTGAAGGTCATAGAGACTTGGAAGTTGGTTCGAGCTGAACTAATGTGGGGATGCCCGATCCATTGGTACCATCCCCGAGCGTCTACGACCTCCGCAAAGGGTCAAACCACCACATCTCGAAGAAAAAGTACGAGCTATTTCTCAATAACTTTTTGTCTGAACGTCGTAGCGACTCGGGCATTTCACACATAGTCAAGGGGAGACAGCCACGCACCCACACCCAATTTCAGCACGTTTCGAGCAAGCAGCGCAGAGTTATTCACCCTATGGTGAGTAGGGTTAGGGCTGAAATGAGGGTTAGGGTTAGGGTTAGGGTTGCAATTAGGGTTAGGGTTGCAGCCAGGGTTAGGGTTAGGGTTGGGGATGAACAACCATTGGAGATCAAGATATTCTTCAATAACTTTTGTTCTGAAGGTCATAGAGACTTGGAAGTTGGTTCCATCTGAACTAATGTGGGGATGCCCGATCCATTGGTACCATCCCCGAGCTTCTACGACCTCCGGAAGGGGTCAAACCACCAAATCTCAACAAAAAAGTACACAATATTTTTGAATAACTTTTTCCCTGAAAGTCGTAGAGACTTGGGCATTTCACACATAGTAAAGGGGAGACAGCCACGCACCCACACCAAATTTCAGCACGTTTCGAGCAAGCAGCGCAGAGTTATTCACCCAATGGTGAATAGGGTTAGGGCTGAAATGAGGGTTAGGGTTAGGGTTAGGGTTGCAATTAGGGTTAGGGTTGCAGCCAGGGCCAGGGTTAGGGTTGGGGAATGAAGCCCATTGGAGATTGAAGATTTTCTTGAATAACTTTTGTTCTGAAGGTCATAGAGACTTGGAAGTTGGTTCGAGCTGAACTAATGTGGGGATGCCCGATCCATTGGTACCATCCCCGAGCGTCTACGACCTCCGCAAAGGGTCAAACCACCACATCTCGAAGAAAAAGTACGAGCTATTTCTCAATAACTTTTTGTCTGAACGTCGTAGCGACTCGGGCATTTCACACATAGTCAAGGGGAGACAGCCACGCACCCACACCCAATTTCAGCACGTTTCGAGCAAGCAGCGCAGAGTTATTCACCCTATGGTGAGTAGGGTTAGGGCTGAAATGAGGGTTAGGGTTGCAATTAGGGTTAGGGTTGCAGCCAGGGTTAGGGTTAGGGTTGGGGATGAACAACCATTGGAGATCAAGATATTCTTCAATAACTTTTGTTCTGAAGGTCATAGAGACTTGGAAGTTGGTTCCATCTGAACTAATGTGGGGATGCCCGATCCATTGGTACCATCCCCGAGCTTCTACGACCTCCGGAAGGGGTCAAACCACCAAATCTCAACAAAAAAGTACACAATATTTTTGAATAACTTTTTCCCTGAAAGTCGTAGAGACTTGGGCATTTCACACATAGTAAAGGGGAGACAGCCACGCACCCACACCAAATTTCAGCACGTTTCGAGCAAGCAGCGCAGAGTTATTCACCCAATGGTGAATAGGGTTAGGGCTGAAATGAGGGTTAGGGTTAGGGTTAGGGTTGCAATTAGGGTTAGGGTTGCAGCCAGGGCCAGGGTTAGGGTTGGGGAATGAAGCCCATTGGAGATTGAAGATTTTCTTGAATAACTTTTGTTCTGAAGGTCATAGAGACTTGGAAGTTGGTTCGAGCTGAACTAATGTGGGGATGCCCGATCCATTGGTACCATCCCCGAGCGTCTACGACCTCCGCAAAGGGTCAAACCACCACATCTCGAAGAAAAAGTACGAGCTATTTCTCAATAACTTTTTGTCTGAACGTCGTAGCGACTCGGGCATTTCACACATAGTCAAGGGGAGACAGCCACGCACCCACACCCAATTTCAGCACGTTTCGAGCAAGCAGCGCAGAGTTATTCACCCTATGGTGAGTAGGGTTAGGGCTGAAATGAGGGTTAGGGTTGCAATTAGGGTTAGGGTTGCAGCCAGGGTTAGGGTTAGGGTTGGGGATGAACAACCATTGGAGATCAAGATATTCTTCAATAACTTTTGTTCTGAAGGTCATAGAGACTTGGAAGTTGGTTCCATCTGAACTAATGTGGGGATGCCCGATCCATTGGTACCATCCCCGAGCTTCTACGACCTCCGGAAGGGGTCAAACCACCAAATCTCAACAAAAAAGTACACAATATTTTTGAATAACTTTTTCCCTGAAAGTCGTAGAGACTTGGGCATTTCACACATAGTAAAGGGGAGACAGCCACGCACCCACACCAAATTTCAGCACGTTTCGAGCAAGCAGCGCAGAGTTATTCACCCAATGGTGAATAGGGTTAGGGCTGAAATGAGGGTTAGGGTTAGGGTTAGGGTTGCAATTAGGGTTAGGGTTGCAGCCAGGGCCAGGGTTAGGGTTGGGGAATGAAGCCCATTGGAGATTGAAGATTTTCTTGAATAACTTTTGTTCTGAAGGTCATAGAGACTTGGAAGTTGGTTCGAGCTGAACTAATGTGGGGATGCCCGATCCATTGGTACCATCCCCGAGCGTCTACGACCTCCGCAAAGGGTCAAACCACCACATCTCGAAGAAAAAGTACGAGCTATTTCTCAATAACTTTTTGTCTGAACGTCGTAGCGACTCGGGCATTTCACACATAGTCAAGGGGAGACAGCCACGCACCCACACCCAATTTCAGCACGTTTCGAGCAAGCAGCGCAGAGTTATTCACCCTATGGTGAGTAGGGTTAGGGCTGAAATGAGGGTTAGGGTTGCAATTAGGGTTAGGGTTGCAGCCAGGGTTAGGGTTAGGGTTGGGGATGAACAACCATTGGAGATCAAGATATTCTTCAATAACTTTTGTTCTGAAGGTCATAGAGACTTGGAAGTTGGTTCCATCTGAACTAATGTGGGGATGCCCGATCCATTGGTACCATCCCCGAGCTTCTACGACCTCCGGAAGGGGTCAAACCACCAAATCTCAACAAAAAAGTACACAATATTTTTGAATAACTTTTTCCCTGAAAGTCGTAGAGACTTGGGCATTTCACACATAGTAAAGGGGAGACAGCCACGCACCCACACCAAATTTCAGCACGTTTCGAGCAAGCAGCGCAGAGTTATTCACCCAATGGTGAATAGGGTTAGGGCTGAAATGAGGGTTAGGGTTAGGGTTAGGGTTGCAATTAGGGTTAGGGTTGCAGCCAGGGCCAGGGTTAGGGTTGGGGAATGAAGCCCATTGGAGATTGAAGATTTTCTTGAATAACTTTTGTTCTGAAGGTCATAGAGACTTGGAAGTTGGTTCGAGCTGAACTAATGTGGGGATGCCCGATCCATTGGTACCATCCCCGAGCGTCTACGACCTCCGCAAAGGGTCAAACCACCACATCTCGAAGAAAAAGTACGAGCTATTTCTCAATAACTTTTTGTCTGAACGTCGTAGCGACTCGGGCATTTCACACATAGTCAAGGGGAGACAGCCACGCACCCACACCCAATTTCAGCACGTTTCGAGCAAGCAGCGCAGAGTTATTCACCCTATGGTGAGTAGGGTTAGGGCTGAAATGAGGGTTAGGGTTAGGGTTAGGGTTGCAATTAGGGTTAGGGTTGCAGCCAGGGTTAGGGTTAGGGTTGGGGATGAACAACCATTGGAGATCAAGATATTCTTCAATAACTTTTGTTCTGAAGGTCATAGAGACTTGGAAGTTGGTTCCATCTGAACTAATGTGGGGATGCCCGATCCATTGGTACCATCCCCGAGCTTCTACGACCTCCGGAAGGGGTCAAACCACCAAATCTCAACAAAAAAGTACACAATATTTTTGAATAACTTTTTCCCTGAAAGTCGTAGAGACTTGGGCATTTCACACATAGTAAAGGGGAGACAGCCACGCACCCACACCAAATTTCAGCACGTTTCGAGCAAGCAGCGCAGAGTTATTCACCCAATGGTGAATAGGGTTAGGGCTGAAATGAGGGTTAGGGTTAGGGTTAGGGTTGCAATTAGGGTTAGGGTTGCAGCCAGGGCCAGGGTTAGGGTTGGGGAATGAAGCCCATTGGAGATTGAAGATTTTCTTGAATAACTTTTGTTCTGAAGGTCATAGAGACTTGGAAGTTGGTTCGAGCTGAACTAATGTGGGGATGCCCGATCCATTGGTACCATCCCCGAGCGTCTACGACCTCCGCAAAGGGTCAAACCACCACATCTCGAAGAAAAAGTACGAGCTATTTCTCAATAACTTTTTGTCTGAACGTCGTAGCGACTCGGGCATTTCACACATAGTCAAGGGGAGACAGCCACGCACCCACACCCAATTTCAGCACGTTTCGAGCAAGCAGCGCAGAGTTATTCACCCTATGGTGAGTAGGGTTAGGGCTGAAATGAGGGTTAGGGTTAGGGTTAGGGTTGCAATTAGGGTTAGGGTTGCAGCCAGGGTTAGGGTTAGGGTTGGGGATGAACAACCATTGGAGATCAAGATATTCTTCAATAACTTTTGTTCTGAAGGTCATAGAGACTTGGAAGTTGGTTCCATCTGAACTAATGTGGGGATGCCCGATCCATTGGTACCATCCCCGAGCTTCTACGACCTCCGGAAGGGGTCAAACCACCAAATCTCAACAAAAAAGTACACAATATTTTTGAATAACTTTTTCCCTGAAAGTCGTAGAGACTTGGGCATTTCACACATAGTAAAGGGGAGACAGCCATGCACCCACACCAAATTTCAGCACGTTTCGAGCAAGCAGCGCAGAGTTATTCACCCTATGGTGAGTAGGGTTAGGGCTGAAATGAGGGTTAGGGTTAGGGTTAGGGTTGCAATTAGGGTTAGGGTTGCAGCCAGGGTTAGGGTTAGGGTTGGGGATGAACAACCATTGGAGATCAAGATATTCTTCAATAACTTTTGTTCTGAAGGTCATAGAGACTTGGAAGTTGGTTCCATCTGAACTAATGTGGGGATGCCCGATCCATTGGTACCATCCCCGAGCTTCTACGACCTCCGGAAGGGGTCAAACCACCAAATCTCAACAAAAAAGTACACAATATTTTTGAATAACTTTTTCCCTGAAAGTCGTAGAGACTTGGGCATTTCACACATAGTAAAGGGGAGACAGCCACGCACCCACACCAAATTTCAGCACGTTTCGAGCAAGCAGCGCAGAGTTATTCACCCAATGGTGAATAGGGTTAGGGCTGAAATGAGGGTTAGGGTTAGGGTTAGGGTTGCAATTAGGGTTAGGGTTGCAGCCAGGGCCAGGGTTAGGGTTGGGGAATGAAGCCCATTGGAGATTGAAGATTTTCTTGAATAACTTTTGTTCTGAAGGTCATAGAGACTTGGAAGTTGGTTCGAGCTGAACTAATGTGGGGATGCCCGATCCATTGGTACCATCCCCGAGCGTCTACGACCTCCGCAAAGGGTCAAACCACCACATCTCGAAGAAAAAGTACGAGCTATTTCTCAATAACTTTTTGTCTGAACGTCGTAGCGACTCGGGCATTTCACACATAGTCAAGGGGAGACAGCCACGCACCCACACCCAATTTCAGCACGTTTCGAGCAAGCAGCGCAGAGTTATTCACCCTATGGTGAGTAGGGTTAGGGCTGAAATGAGGGTTAGGGTTAGGGTTAGGGTTGCAATTAGGGTTAGGGTTGCAGCCAGGGTTAGGGTTAGGGTTGGGGATGAACAACCATTGGAGATCAAGATATTCTTCAATAACTTTTGTTCTGAAGGTCATAGAGACTTGGAAGTTGGTTCCATCTGAACTAATGTGGGGATGCCCGATCCATTGGTACCATCCCCGAGCTTCTACGACCTCCGGAAGGGGTCAAACCACCAAATCTCAACAAAAAAGTACACAATATTTTTGAATAACTTTTTCCCTGAAAGTCGTAGAGACTTGGGCATTTCACACATAGTAAAGGGGAGACAGCCATGCACCCACACCAAATTTCAGCACGTTTCGAGCAAGCAGCGCAGAGTTATTCACCCTATGGTGAGTAGGGTTAGGGCTGAAATGAGGGTTAGGGTTAGGGTTAGGGTTGCAATTAGGGTTAGGGTTGCAGCCAGGGTTAGGGTTAGGGTTGGGGATGAACAACCATTGGAGATCAAGATATTCTTCAATAACTTTTGTTCTGAAGGTCATAGAGACTTGGAAGTTGGTTCCATCTGAACTAATGTGGGGATGCCCGATCCATTGGTACCATCCCCGAGCTTCTACGACCTCCGGAAGGGGTCAAACCACCAAATCTCAACAAAAAAGTACACAATATTTTTGAATAACTTTTTCCCTGAAAGTCGTAGAGACTTGGGCATTTCACACATAGTAAAGGGGAGACAGCCACGCACCCACACCAAATTTCAGCACGTTTCGAGCAAGCAGCGCAGAGTTATTCACCCAATGGTGAATAGGGTTAGGGCTGAAATGAGGGTTAGGGTTAGGGTTAGGGTTGCAATTAGGGTTAGGGTTGCAGCCAGGGCCAGGGTTAGGGTTGGGGAATGAAGCCCATTGGAGATTGAAGATTTTCTTGAATAACTTTTGTTCTGAAGGTCATAGAGACTTGGAAGTTGGTTCGAGCTGAACTAATGTGGGGATGCCCGATCCATTGGTACCATCCCCGAGCGTCTACGACCTCCGCAAAGGGTCAAACCACCACATCTCGAAGAAAAAGTACGAGCTATTTCTCAATAACTTTTTGTCTGAACGTCGTAGCGACTCGGGCATTTCACACATAGTAAAGGGGAGACAGCCACGCACCCACACCAAATTTCAGCACGTTTCGAGCAAGCAGCGCAGAGTTATTCACCCAATGGTGAATAGGGTTAGGGCTGAAATGAGGGTTAGGGTTAGGGTTAGGGTTGCAATTAGGGTTAGGGTTGCAGCCAGGGCCAGGGTTAGGGTTGGGGAATGAAGCCCATTGGAGATTGAAGATTTTCTTGAATAACTTTTGTTCTGAAGGTCATAGAGACTTGGAAGTTGGTTCGAGCTGAACTAATGTGGGGATGCCCGATCCATTGGTACCATCCCCCAGCGTCTACGACCTCCGCAAAGGGTCAAACCACCACATCTCGAAGAAAAAGTACGAGCTATTTCTCAATAACTTTTTGTCTGAACGTCGTAGCGACTCGGGCATTTCACACATAGTCAAGGGGAGACAGCCACGCACCCACACGCAATTTCAGCACGTTTCGAGCAAGCAGCGCAGAGTTATTCACCCTATGGTGAGTAGGGTTAGGGCTGAAATGAGGGTTAGGGTTAGGGTTAGGGTTGCAATTAGGGTTAGGGTTGCAGCCAGGGTTAGGGTTAGGGTTGGGGATGAACACCCATTGGAGATCAAGATATTCTTCAATAACTTTTGTTCTGAAGGTCATAGAGACTTGGAAGTTGGTTCCATCTGAACTAATGTGGGGATGCCCGATCCATTGGTACAATCCCCGAGCTTCTACGACCTCCGGAAGGGGTCAAACCACCAAATCTCAACAAAAAAGTACACGATATTTTTGAATAACTTTTTCCCTGAAAGTCGTAGAGACTTGGGCATTTCACACATAGTAAAGGGGAGACAGCCACGCACCCACACCAAATTTCAGCACGTTTCGAGTAAGCAGCGCAGAGTTATTCACCCTATGGTGAGTAGGGTTAGGGCTGAAATGAGGGTTAGGGTCAGGGTTAGGGTTAGGGTTGCAATTAGGGTTAGGGTTGCAGCCAGGGTTAGGGTTAGGGTTGCAATTAGGGTTAGGGTTGCAGCCAGGGTTAGGGTTAGGGTTGGGGATGAAAACCCATTGGAGATGAAGATATTGTTCAATAACTTTTGTTCTGAAGGTCATAGAGATGGAAGTTGGTTCCATCTGAACTAATGTGGGGATGCCTGATCCATTGGTACCATCCCGAGCTTCTACGACCTCCGGAAGGGTTAGGGTTAGGGATGACACCCCATTGGAGATCAAGATATTCTTGAATAACCTTTGTTCTGAAGGTCATAGAGATTTGGTAAATGGTTCCATCTATACTAATGTGGGTATGCCCGATCCATTGGTACCATCCCTGAGCTTCTACGACCTTTGGAAGGTTTGGAGACAAACCACCAAAACTAAAACAAAAATTATTAGATATTTTTGAATAACTTTCTTTCTGAAGACTTGGGCATTTCATGATTAAGACCTTTTCCATTAAGGTTAAGTTTAGAGTTAAAGGTTCAGTGTGTATAATTTAGTGACATCTATTGGTGAAGTTGTATGTTGCAGCTGAATACCTCTCACCTCACTCTCCGCTGAAAGAGAACCTGTGGTAGCCTTCAGTTTTCATAAAAACTCAAAAGATGTTTAATTTGTCCAGTTTAGAAAAAAAAAAACATGATAGCCTCGGTAGAGAGGACCGGCTCCTGATGTTAATATAAAGTATTTAAATATAAAGGGCCAATTCTAGGGTAAAGAAAACAACAATTCTTCCAATTTAGATTAAACACACCAGTGAAAACATCACTAGGATTATTTTATATTTAATTTCTGCCGATACATATCTATTACCTAAATCTTACACACTGAACCTCAGGCTATTCACAATGAACTGAAGTTAATTGAAAATTCTCATGAGCACAACTGCGCAAAGCTGTGTGTATGTGTGTACGTGTGTGTGTGTGCATGTGTGTGTGTGTGTGTGTGTGTGTCCTCCTGAGCTAAAACAGTATCATTTCACAAGCATTTCTGCCTTTTCCAGCCTCACTCACAAATATATCAGTGCTGTGGAAATAGGGAGAGCAGACATATTGACTGATGGTGGGACCCTCCTTAAGTACTGCTGCTACTGCCTTTTCATTGATTAATGCTCATGTGTGCAGTCAGGGCTTTACACCGTGTCACTAAAGGGGTGCTTAATTTATTCATTTATGATGCAGGGTTCTGTTTATTCAGAACTCATGCAGATTAATACCAGTTGGCAGATTTCAACGTCATGAAAAAGTTTTCCAGAGGACTGGAGCTCCAACTAGAAATGGCTTACAACTTTCCCATCAGGTGGTGTATGTATGTGTGTGAGTGTTTGTGCATTGATTTCTTTTGACAGGCTACATCTGTGATGATGTCTCATGACTTGTTTCTCATTTGTTATGTCCTGTTGCTGTAAAAAAAAGAACCTCACATCTCATTGTCTTACAGTCACAGTTTGTGAATGTCCTCTCCGTCTGTTTGCATTCGCTGTGATCGTTTCTTTGAAATGAGAGGAATGACATACGTGTGTCTTGTAATCTTCCGGGTCAAAGGAGAGTTTAATAAAACCTCCCGTTACTGGTTTTGAGCTCTGCCACTCATCAGATCATCAGCAGCAACATTGGTTTGACATGTCGAGTTGCCTGACACCTTTTTTGTCTGATGTTTTTATTAATGAGTTCACAGATGTCAAGTGATATGTGAGAACCATGTGGATTTTGGCAAATTGCATTTCACAGACAGTATGGATTTGTACACATACAGTATAAGGCAACACGTTAAGTAACAGTCAGAGGAAGGGTGATGATTTAGAGAAAGGATATTTACTGTGACAACATGAGTATAGCATCTTTACCTGAGATAGTTCTGCAGTGACCTGAAGGATAAACACCTGAAAAGAGAAGCAGGGCTCAGTTAACCACTTAAAGTAAAATTTTGAAAACATCTGATTAGTGGTTTTCTTGCTGAGAGTTGCATGAGAGGACCTCTCTACTCACATAACTTGATGAAAATGTTTTAATTCATTCATGTTTAACAAAATCCTGGCTGAAGTGAACTCACAGCTCCACCTATTCATAGCATTCAACAGCATTTCTCACTGATCTTCAATGAAAGGAACTGCATCGCTCCATTGAAACTCAGTCACATGACAGCAGTATGTGGTGTGATCAACCCCTTTCTCAAATCATGGATGGTCTTTGGTGTAAATGGTGTGAATGTCCAGTCAATGACAGTCAATGCTGTGACCTGCTCATCTGGCTGTTGTCATTATGTCTTTAGTTGATTGTCTGGGATCCTTGCTGTTCCATTAATGGTCCAATACTGTGGGTGCATGTTCTGTAGAAATCAAAACACTCACAAGTCCAGTGAGAAATGCACTGTGACGGCGGGGTGTGGTTAGGGCGCCAGCTGCTGGACAACAGGCAGGAGTGGCTCAGCCGGTGATCGGACAGCTGTGCAGAATCAGGTAATCAGGCAATCAATAAGAGCACGCTGGTAACCTGGTTCTGTTCTCTTGCAGTAGGCTGGGTTCGAGAAGCTGGAGCAGCCGTGTGTGAGCGTGTGAGGATCCACAAGCCTGGGTATATGTGTGTGGTGGCCTGACGAGGCGGACAATTAGTAATAAAAGAACACTGTTGAAACGCCATTCTCTCCTCCTGTGTTTGTCCGGAGTGAGCCGAGTAATCTCACATGCACGTCACCTGCATTAGAAACTGTGACACAAAGCGATCGTCAGGATTTAAAAAAAATGTTTGATGTCACAGCTTTACAGTCTAGGAAATGCTCCACAACCATAGGATGTTAAAACAAAACCAATAATTTCACAGACTTTCAGAGAGTAGAAATGTTAGAAACCAGTGGCTGATTAAATTTGACTAAATTACTAGAACATTTTATTTCACCAAACTTATAGTTTGTTATCTGTCTGTTTTTAGAGCTCCCAACACAAGTGAGGTTTTGGTAGTAAAACAGAAACACAGATTTAGAGAAATACTCATAAATGATTTGGAAAAATCCATGCGTCATTGTGAAGCAACAATATTTCTTCTTTGAATTAAATCTTTTTGAGTTTATTCCCATTTGTGAAGTCCACCTTGGGAAGTAGGTCTGTGATGCATGAAATTGCTCTCATTTTAGGTGAATACAAATATTTCTATAAACCAAATATATATAGTGTGTACAATGTACAGTGTGTGACACCTGCAGTATAGATCATGTCTCAGTACAAGGTGAGTGTTTTGCTGTGTTGTCAGCAGGTAAAAATGCTGCTGGGGGGGTTGGACTGACATTGTGATGTGGACCACTGTGGAGAGCTGGTTAGCCTTTGTTATGGCTGCCACATCTATCAACGGAGGGTCATCACCTGGTCTGCAGCCACACGCTCATGCTCTCATTGGCTCACGATCTGTTCAAAAGGAACAAAGAGTGGCAGTCATCCAGGCGCCGGGTGCCCACCACAAACAATGTCATCAGACCCAACTATAAATATTGATGTTATTACTTGCCATGAGGTCGGTGGTGCAATCCAGAAATCCATCCCGCTTCAAGGTCTCAGATTCACCCGTCCTGGCCATCCGCTGTTTGCTTTTTTTTATTTTTTATTTTTTGGACTGTCTTAATTTCTTGCCGTTGACTTTCCCTGGCTTCTGAGCAAGGCTGTTTTTTCCCAGAGTGCTCTGTCAACAGTCATGTGAAAATTCTTGGAGGGGAAAAGAGGAGTGCAAACACAATGTGTACACAAATACACAAAGCTGCCATCTTAAATTATAACCCACATTCTCATTTAAGTCTGCCAATTAGAATTCAGTGAAACCCCAGCCCAGTCATATCTGTAAACAAACCTTCACTCAATCATGTACATGTCTTTGCATTATAATAGGACTTGCATTGTGCATAATTGCAGTACATGGTAACATTATAAGTAGCTTGATTCAAAGTCATTGCTAATGAGCTGTGGCCATATGTCATACATATCTGACTCTTTTTCTTTTTTTTATAAGTTTATAAATAGATGCTATTTACAGAAATCAATCAATCTGCTGATAAATAACAGGTTGGACCACCAAGGTAAACAGCATCTGTCTCTCTGTCTCGATCTGCAATACTGCTCCACAAAGGAGTGGAGAAGAAATGGATAATGTTAATCAATGAGGACAGTTCATTTTGGCAGCGGCACCCTCCAGTTTAAAGCATCTTGCATCACTGCCGCTGACAAGAGCTGATTTGTACCGCACAGTGTTTTGTCAGATCGTTGAGAAATTAGTGAATTCTTTTTTTTTACCTGAGTCGACTGGCAGTGACATAAGACAGCGCTTCATAAAAACCTCTTTTACCCTGGTCAGACCCCCACTAACAGCCACTAACATCTGGCTTTTAAATGCATTGGAAATGGATACAATTGGCATTCACTCCAGGGTCAAATTTCTCTGCAGTAGACACAGGTTTCTATTCACCCTGGCTCTGATCGGCAGTGATGCAAACATGACATCCGGGTGAACATGCACATTTCTTCTACGTCTTTACTTTGGCAGTAGGCGCTGATGATGCACTTTTTCTGCATGATGTTTTGACACGCATCGAACTTCCCGGTGTTGGTGCGTAAATTAACTTTTGTGTAGCAGCGAGGTGGGAGAGCTTTTCAGTTTCTGTCATGTTTGACGGCACGAACATGACAACAGAAAGGCAAACTCCTCTACTGGCGATGGGAAAGGAGTCGATCACTTCTGTTGCGGGTTTAACCACATTTATATAACCCACGTATATCCACAAATTTTGGTTTAAAATAGGCATTCATTAGGTTATGTTTTTGCCTGATCATTTGTTTGTTTCTTAGCAGGATTACGCAAAAACTACATAACAGGTTTCAATGACATTTGGTGGAAGGATTGGACATGGGCAGAGAAAGAACCCAAACAATTTTGGCAACATTTTTGTTAGTACGATGAGGATTTTTAAAGATGTTTTTTCAAATTCCAAGTTAACAATACATGGAATGGATCTAAAAGAAAAATCAGTATGATATACAGTATGAGTGTGTGCAGTTTGGTGCGGATCCAAGTAAAAATCTTGATCTAGTAGTTTATATGAGGTTTCATTACTGTTGGGCCTTGTCCGCTTTAATGATTATTATTTGGTTTATTATTATTTGGTATCTGGTAAGGTTCTGTGTTTGGTTTTACTTAAGTTTACTTAACCTCCTTCCGTTTCTATGCTCTGCTGTTTATTTCTCTAAATCTGGGCCTCTGTCAGTCTGGTTTACGGTCAGAACGTGTCCTGGGATTTCATTCAGTGTGTAAGTGGTATTCGTATATGTATGCACTCACACACACAGCCTCCAGCTCAGTCACTATGGGAGTTCATGGCATGCACATAGTGGCATGATTTGACATTAATCTTTAAAGTGGATTAATGGTAAATTGCATGGACTTGTAGCTGACTCAGCCCACTCGGGATGACTAACCTATGCCCTTGAATGTTGAGGGTTAGGCCTCTTAAATAACAAGCAACCTTACCGAGATTTGTCCTCATGTGAGACCTCTGTTCCCTCCAAAGCACGCTGGTATTTCAAACAGTTTCATGAACGGGCTCTTACTTCCCCCCCTCACACTCTTTGCCATCACTGTCCCTCTGAAATAAAATGGGTGCTGATGATTGGATTCTACATTAAACCTGCTGGGCTGGAAAGAGAATTAGACTTTAGAGAATTATTCTGGAGACCAGAGGTAAACATGACAAATTTGAGTCATTTATTCTTTTTTTCGCTCTGCTCCCAGCATGCACCATGTCTGGTCATAGCAATATTTTTACGAGGTTCGTTCCTGAGGATTATGTGAGGTGTGTAACACCCTCCTGTCTAGGAATTTCCAATTTTTTGCAATTTATTTATTGTTCAAATGGAAACTGATTCACATTTAACTTCTACTTTAGCAAAAAGGATATGCTGGTGGAGTTTCACTATATTGTAGTTTTATAACATAACGTATTTAACTTTTCTGTTGCCATTCTAGGTGTTATATGGTATATAAAATGCACAAATATCTCAAGCAGTCCACATCCCAGATTCCAAGATGACACAATTGTTGATCCACTGTTTCATCTACATCAGTGGTTTGTTTTAGATATTTTTGTCAGGAATAATGTTTCAATAAAAATGTTCTCCATTCCATACTTGGGGCAGATCAATCCCATAGAAGTCAGCTGCAAACCCTCAGATTGTTCAGGTCAAAGATGGAAACCCAGGGTTTCTATTACATTCTGTTATGCCAATTTCAGCTGACATGGGCTTTTTGAAACAAACTCACAAAGTTATGCAAAGGATGATTCTATTAAACAGAGACTCCAATAGTCAAAGTAAAAAAAAGTTTCTTTACAATGTCAAGCTTTCTCACCGTTTGGTTACATTCACTCTTTTTGCCATTCGGTCCGCTTCCTTTTTTTTTCTTTCTCAAATTATTTGCCTGCACAGGATTCTCATTGACTGGATTATTTGTAAGGCCCCATTTTATTTTACCCTTGAGGCACTGAAAAAACTTCAAAAGGTGTGTGGGAAAAAATTATTTAACTTTCATTCACCTGAACAGAACCTTTGTGCCTCTGGCATTGATTTTAAATTTTTTTTGAAAGTGAGAACTGAACCTTTGAGCTTTTTGCCGTAACAAATGACAATAGCGACAGTAAAAAAAAGGTAAATGCGACTCCAAAGAAAACTTGCTTTGATTGTGTGTGTGTGTGTATGTTTGTGTTTGTGGTGTGCACTTGCATTTCAGTGTGCACACATACTGTATCTGAATCAGGGTCATCGCTCTCTAACGTTGCTTCATAAACATAAATAAAATACATTCTGTTGTAGGCACAAGCAATCATCTGTTCAGGCTGATACTGTTCTATAAATATTCTGCGTACTAATGCCATGCAAATATCTACAAATCATCCACTTTGAATTCAAGAAAATGTTTGTCTCCCTCTTTTCTTTTATCTCATTTTTTTGATTTGGGTTGTTTCAGATACAGTAAATGTATCTGAAACAACCCACAGGATTCATTAATTATACTCTGCAGTATTCATGTCAGTGAAATATCTGGCGTCCTTGGCAATCCCAGCAGTCCATTGAAGATGAGCTCCTGCTTTGCCACCCTGTCAACCATGAGACAGAGTGCCACAAAGCCACCTGTCAACGGGCCGTTAAGCGCAGCTCCGGGCTGACCAAGGACTGACCGGGAGCATCTGTGCCACTGTTTGTGTCTAATACGCTAATGAGAGCTGTCAAGCTGTCGAATTCACTCCCGCTGCCCTCTGGCGCTAACAATAGCACCTTCAGTTTGGCTGTCTTGAGTGACATTAACAAACACAGCCACAAAGAGAACAGACGTGTGCCGGCGTCAACCACGCTCTGACATGTTTGCAAACACACACTCACACACTTACACACATACTACAACTCGAACCACTCAAACAGAGGTAGAATACAAGAGGCAGAGAGATTTGTTATTTTGAATAACAGAGTCGGCTTATTTCGTTCCTTCACCTCTTGCTGCCTATGGAGGCCAGTGTTGCTCAGTCACCATGATGGAAGTTCACCTCTGCTACAGCAGCATTAAAGAAAAATAGAAAGGTCCAACAATGCACTGATGTCAGAGTAAGAGCCCTGAGGGAAAAATAAGTTGTCTCCTGCTGTATCGCTAATTTTACATGAGCATTCTTGATTGATGCCGTGCACCAGGCTGCGCGACCTTTCGCCACCTCATGAAAAGACCTGTGCACGCCAGTCAATGGCGACAACACGAGTGTGAGAGGTCTTATGGCACTCCACTCCAAAGCTGCCACACATCCATCAAATGCACTCTGCCTCCTCCGAGCTCTCTTCACACGTTCCCCCTGCAGTATTCTGGGAGCTGACCTTGTTCCACAACAACAACGACTGATAAAAAAGATAAAATAAATAAATAGAAAGTGCACACACAGGCACGCACACACACATACACACACACACACACACACACACACACAAAAACAACTGGTTGGGAAAACAGAGGTTCACATGGGAATGCTGGCTGAAATGTTGCTGCTCTCACAGGAAACAGGAAATGAGTTGATCATGAAAGACTGTCAGCAATATCTGTACACAGAGGCACTGGAACTGCACTTCTCTTTTCTTTTTTTATAAAGAATATCACAAAACCATACAAAAAGGCCACTTATTGTTCTAACACCTTCACTTCAGAAGCACTTTGCATACAAAGACACATCTAACAACACTGCGTCAGTCTGTTGAGTGAACGTAGCAGGAGATTGGCAAGGACCAAATTAGTTTTCTCTGTCCCCTCAGAGATAGGGTGAGGGAGTCAGACATCCGTAGAGAGCTCGGAGTAGAACTGCTGCTCCTTCATGTTGAAAGGGGACAGTTGAGGTGGTATGGGCTTCTAGTAAGAATGACCTATGGGCACCTTCACTTGGAGGTTTATTGGGCATATCCAACCAGCAGGATCCCCCAGGAAGTGAGCATTGCAAGAGAGAGGGACATCTGGGATACCCTGTAGGCTAGCTCCACGACAAGAGCCTGGATAGGTTCAGGCAAGGGGTGATGCCAGAGCAGAGCATGCAGGAGGCAGGGCATTATGTCTCAAGAATCACATGTTTTTGTTGACGGCACATCAACACACTCTTCATTGCTGTCTTCTACGTGTACCGCACTATAACATCACATTTTCCAGACGTTTATGCAGGAGGTGGCAGGAAGAAATTCAGGAAAATGCCTGAATTCTGAATCGAGTCTCCATTGCTCTGTCAGTGACTCGATGATCCTTAAAGGATATCATTACCCAGTAAAATTAAGAAGTAGTACAGTATAGTATATTTCAGAATGTACTGTTTCATGTCAAAAAGAGGTATGTGATAAAAACCTCTCAAATAGGTAAATGCATTTGTATTTTCAAATACTTATTACAGGACCAGGCAGAGTTTAAGGTCAGGGCTTTGTGCAAAGTGCTGACCTACAGTGCAGGTATAAAAAGAACAGTGTCGAGCTCCGGTCTCATGATGCCATGAGGATGTCACTGTATGTCTGATTTTATAGTCCATGTCATATATTCGTCAGCATAAATGCTCCCATATGTCAGGCGGTGATAAGAAATCTTATATATTATGCATGTGCAGATGTGATGTGCACACATGGTGGAGATGCATTATAATTTGACCCAATGAGAATCTGATGATGATGATGATGATGATGATGATGATGATGATGATGATGATGATGATGATGATGATTTGCTCACAGTTCTTGTTTATGTTGTGTAACATGTATGTGTGTGCACAAGGTTGTTTACCAGCTTTCTCAACCTTCATGATTATTTTTTGTATTTATTCTTTATAAAGCCTCAGGTTACTAACGCTATTATGTAAATACTATAAGTATATAGCATATGTTTCATTTACCTTTCTGTTTCCCATGTACATCGCGAATCAATTAATTAAACATCACACACATACCCTGCAGTGGTTTTATATGGCTCACAGAGAGATTCTCAATATGAATTAAACTGTTTGATGTGATGAATTAAAGGGAAAGGTTCACCCAGGCCTTATTAAAAAGTTGCCTCCCGTCACAGCCAAGGTCATACGAGGTCATGCTGCTTTTTCTCCACTTTGAAATTTTTGCAGATCTCTCTTCTGCACAGTGTGTAACCTGGTTAAAGCCTGATCATTAGTCTTCCATGCATTTTTACACTTCCATTTCTTGACTACATTTTTGTAGTCAACATTTAAACATAGACATCATGCATGTCTTTCGAGTTCCCTTTAGTACATATAAGATCATGTATTTTTCATTGAGCAATGCACAGGGGGAAAAAATCTAACGCAAAAACCTACATAGTAATAGGAGGAAAATGAATTCATACTTTTAGAATATGAACTTATACAATCACCTAAAAAACACATATGGCATTTGCATGTGACAAAAGAATAAACGAAAAGATAACACATGTCACCAGGTTGGAGTTTTTGATTGCCCCTCATCTCTAAAGCTTTACGCCAAAAGCCGAAAGTAAGAAATATGTAAATCCTGCTCAAATCTGGACTCAAAACTAACTGTCAACAACAGGCTTACTTCTGCTACGTCTAATATGCCTGAAACCCCCTCAACCCTCCCTTCTATCTGCATCACCTGGGGAGAGCAGGTGGGCGATTCTTCGGAGAGCTCCAGCCTGCCAGGAGCTGACAGATCCTTTTTATCCTGCCAGAGATCAGACTCTTTATCTGGGCATGAGAAAAGAGAAGCGAGCGCCAGGTGAAACACAGGTGGAACTGTCACACACCTGCTTTGGCACCCATGATTTTGATCTGTTTGCCTTGTTCGGCTCCGTTTGGAACAGTTGGAGCACTTGACATACGGTGGGGACAGGTGCATCAGAGGCGACGTAGGTGAAAAGCATCTGCGCAGGGGCTCTTCTTTGCCCCTCTAATGATGCTCGCTTGACAATCATAACCCATTCGTGTAATATATTAGCGTCTTCTGCCACTACAACCCACGGGGCTGCTAATGGCGTTATGTTTTCTCCCAAACCCAGTTAAGCCCCCAGTTCAGTTTCACTAAACGAAAGTCAAAGCGAATCCCGAGTTTTTGTTTTCTCGTACACATGTAAGTGGAAATGGCAATTAAGCTCCTTTTGCTGCAATTTGTTAACAGGAATACTGACAAATACGAGCAAATAATTTGAAAGAATCCTCACCGACATGCAAATTTAATAGTTGATCCATGTTTATCTGCTCAGTGTAAAGGACTGAGACAAATGATTTCCAGCTGCAGCAGCGTACTTCAAAGAGTCCAGGATGGTTGTAATTAAAGCAGGCATAGGATTCATTATTATGCTCATAAATCTCCCCTTGATTTCCCCTTGCTCAACATAAACTGGCACAGTTGTTGCTCCATTGCCTCGGCAGAAAAGTGTTGTTGGCTCACAGTTAAATATCGAACCATATGCAGTTTTGCTCATCTGTTACTGTAATTGTGAGATCATAGATGAGACATCAGACAAGTGTTTTTTTTATGTTTTTTTCCCTATCTTCTCCTCAGCTATTGAACTTTTTTTTAATGAAATTGTCATTGTATTCCGCTTAACCTCATGGTGATTACTTTTGCTGCTCATAGTATTCCCATAAAAAATGATTTAGTTTTTTATAGTTGCTAGCAACATAGTTCCCATGATATAAAAAACAATTGAGATCCATGTTGATGTCCTCTCCATTTTGACCAGAGATCTGCTGTACTGGTGTTAAAGGTGGGGGGTGGGAGTGGATGAACCTGGGACTCTAACCCTAATCCTAACCCTCAAAGACATAAGGCAAGCACATGCACAACGAGGGTTGTAAGAACGTAGGACTAGAAAGTGAGTAAGTGGCCCATAAATCTTAAACTGGATATGTTTGACTGGGTCAGGGCAAATCATGTCCAAGTGTAATTTTTGTATCACACTTTTGTTCGTTATCTTTAGCTATAAACTTGAGGATTGTCCATGTCTTGCAAATTAGTTAAATCCAGTGGTTATATCACTGCGCTTATTCCAGCTTATTATTCTTCCATCCATCTTCTATGATAGCCCATATAGGTACACAGTATTGATGTTGCAAAGAAAACATTTTGTCAGCATTTATTTTGGGGATTTATGTTCATCTGCTTCATACATTCATCATTTTAAATGTTCATTCAGTGGCCTGGGCTTCTCTCCATCCTCAGGGCCCTGATGGATTGTTGACCTTCATCAGTGACACTCTGTCACTGCAGATGTCTGCAGCATCCATTCAGCGCAGCAAAAATTTTCCAAGAGGGGACACGGGGGCACCGAGTCACTCAGCCAATGTAAGCATTGCGTTGCTTGACTGGGAGAGACACAAATATTTGATGAGTCCCCTAGCTAGCACTGCATTAAAGATGCAGCACAGAGTCCAACACAAACTGTGCAGCAGCTTAAAGGAGCAGTTTACTCTGGCTGTGATCAGTGATCTCAAAAACAGAATACAGGAGCAAAGCAAAAAATTAACAATTCATATGCGGCGCAAAAGCTGAATAAGTTCAAGTGTGAGTTCATCCGCTGGACTAGACATTATAAAGTCAGCCACGAGAGTTCAAGAAGTGGAAACTTTCTGCTCTTTGCACAACCATACATGGCTACACACACATATATGGATATAGATAGATGTGTGAAATTAATAAATTGTTGCTCAGTTGGTGTGAAAGGACAAAGTGGGTCATGAAACAACAGGCCTGAGGCAACATATGACTGCCCATACCATGAAATGTAAGTCCCCCTATCGCTGACCCTAACAGCCTCGTATATGTACAGTAAAGGTTGATTAGTGAGGCATAAAATTGCAGCAGTCATGCAGTAAATCTAGTTGCATTTACTGGCTTCCCTAAAAGACATTTTATTCTGGGTCTTTAAAGTCGCACCATGGCCCCAATCATGCTCTAATGATCTCTAAGTACCAGTCCCCTGTCTCCATACGTGACATGTGTAATCACATTAAAAGCCTGTCCAACCCGCTGTCAAAATCCGGCTTTTGGGTCCGCAGCTATAATTTGTTTGATATTAGCACAGAAAAGGGGGAAAGGAGAGAAGTAACAAATAACTGAAGGTTACTATAGGTGTACACTATTTATCAGTATGTATCTATCAGTAGTTAGGCTGAAGTCAGGCAGTTGCAGTCTGCTCTATCCACAGCACCCGCTAAAGCTGATATAATACAGTGTGAAAAAATTTCGACTAAGCGGTCTAAAAGCATTTTAAGATGCTACGTGTATGTGTTTGCGCGTGTGTGTGTGAGAGAGAGGGGGTTGCTCTGCATAAAGGGACCGATCAAGACAGCAGCATTAGGATAAGTCAAAGTCCTTGTCTGCAAATGGGGAGGAGAAAAAGGAGAAATGAAATTCGCACCCATAATTCCAGCCGGTGCTGTATTTCATTTCACACAATTATGCCCAACCATTCGCCTGCAGTTACATTCATTGAAAATCCATCCCTGCGTTAATGGAATTATAATGATGTAGTGTATGCTGTGGCACCTAATCAAATGGAATTGATTTAAGGTACTTTTTGGCCAGGGGCCATCGCTGCTCAAGGGCTCTGTTTGTGTCTCCTGCATGGTTCTCTGATGGTCCGTGGCTTTGGGGAACAGACCTGATAGACGTGAACTTGCTTGTTTGTGTGTGTGTGTGTGTGTATCAAAGAGTGTTAACAACAGAGACCGTTTGTAAACTATTTATTTTCAATCATCTCCAGTTTGCTGTTGGCTTTGACTTGGTTTAAACTCTGTGTGGATGCTGAGTGTTTTGTTGGCTGACAGATGGCTGAACACAGCAGTTCATGATTGATGCAGATTTACCTTTATATGTGTATTTATGCAGAGTTTATATAAGCCCTCTCAATTGGGTAATGACGAAAGCTATAGCAGCTCTGAGGCAGCACTACCATGACAACAGTGGCATCGCTAACCTGCTGATGCTGACCAGGTGATGTTTACTGATGAGTGACCTGCAAAAAAGTTGTATAATGGGTAAAAATGCATTTAAACACATGCAGGAAAAGTGAGTGAGAACTTAAGTATTTCTTTGTAGATATTGAAAATAATTATGTTTATACCTGCTTTTGCTCTTTCACCTCTTTCTCAGGAGCTCGGTGACATTTGAATTTCCCTAGGGGGATTAATACAGTATTTCTGATCAGATCTGATCTAATGTGCATTATCTTTAACATCTAAATCAGCTTATACAAAGGCTATTCAAGGATATATTAGTACTATTACTGTGAAATACAACTTTTGACCACTTCACTTCAAATAACTGTCTCTGCTGACAGTGAACTAGCTACCACATCAAAATTGATCACACGAAGACAGAAATCACCAGTACTTTTCCAAGAACACAACTCAACCATCAAAATGGAGGACAATGAGGCCGAACCCAGTTGATGTGATTGACTCTGGGTCCACATTTGACTTGGAGATAATAACAGGTAGCGTGTTTGGTCTGGTACAAAGCTTTGAGGGTGCAGATGCAAGTTTGCAAAAATGGACAATGTTGCCCATCTAGGTGTGTGAGCATTTGCAATTCAGCACCAAAGACAAAGTAAAATGCTCAGTCATCTGTTAATGGAATTACTAAAAGAATATTTAAATTAAAGTGGATGCAATTTTCCCCAGGTTTGGATGAATGTCTGCATCAATCCATTCCATTATAGTCTCACTTAGACATTTCACTCAGAACCACAAACGAGACACCTAATGGTGGAGCTCAGCAGAGTCGGTAGAATTCATCATCTGCAAATAAAGAATGTCTGTAAATGCAGTGGAGTGTAGGACTGGGGTAGGGTAAGAGACAACTTTGACCTGCTGATGGTGCGACAGGAATAGATTGAAGGAAGATGATGGATATCTGGAGTAAATTTCACAGCGGTACATCAGCTCTGAAAATGTCAATCTGCTGGTGCCACTAAAGCAGAGACCACCAGAGTCTGCACACAATTTCTGGGCTGATGAATCTGAGAGGATGAAGCAGAGCCAAGTCAATAGCAACATTAACATTCAAAATATTACAATTGCAATCTCTCATCATACTCTTTTATATAAATATATATATATATATTTATATATATGTGCCTATAAATTCATTCTTTTCTAAAAGTTCTGAAAACACTCACCAAACCCAGAAGTGACAAATGAACCTGATGACCGGGCTGCTTACAGAGGTCAGGGCCGTGGAGTCCTGCTCACATTACTCTTGCAGAACTGTGGTGGGAATCAACGCACGGGAGGAAATTTAACCATCAAACAGTGAACATGAGCTGACCACCGTTCACCGCACTGCTCACAAAACTGCTCTCCGAACCAATTTTACATAACAAGGTTGCAGGTTGCATGAACCACACTGAGTAGTCTTTTGTGAAATGGCTGCGTGTCTGACGACTTTTTCACATGGGCAGTTTTTCTGAATGAGAGACAATTAAAGACATCCTTTTAAAAAGGCAACTAAAAATATGTCTATCGATTAGATTCTCATTCAGCACGGGGAAAAAGATCCTTGCAGAGTGGCCACAAGATTGTACTGAATCAGCAAAGCATGCAGGAGGATGAAAGAAAATATGTTTGCGGATTATAAAGTAGAAAGGAAAAGGCACAAACGTTTTTTTTTCCAAAAAAGCTCATTCTAGCAATTCTGCAATCAGATTCTCCCTGCAGTGACGAGATGGAATCAAACCTTACACAACATCCCAACCTTTTTCCTCTGCTATCTGAAAGCATGCAGCCTATTGTGTTTGACAAATTGAGAGCATTTTGCAATGTCCTTTGCCAAGCTTGTGCAAGAATTAGTTTCCCTCTTTCTCCTGTCTGCCTAACATGGACACCTGAGTCTCCATTTCCTGTATGCGTTGCAAACAAAAAGGGAGAGTAGTGACATTTATTGGGCCCAGGAATATTTGTATTCCATCTCTTCCTTCGCTGCATGTCGGCTTTTATGAGCTCGCTCAGGCGAAACATTAAAGAAGCTCATTCTTTATTAATCCTCACAATGACAATTCAAAGCTTCCGACACACTGACTTTCCTGTGTGCGGTTGCACTTTCTACTTTAAGAAATCAGGTTGCTGTCATTATTTTTTAAACATCCCGTGGTTGGTGGCGTATGTAAAGTTTTGCACCATGCAGGCTTTTCATTTTGGCAAATGGGACAAATAGGTGGAATTACTGCACATAAAGTGTTGCAGTAAGTAGTTTCCACTTCTAATGTTTGACAACCTTGCTCCATGTAGTGTTGCATAAGAGAATGCTCTCAGCTGGTGAGTGACTTGACCTTGTTATGTTGGGACTATGAATCATCTTGTTTGCCTCATATTTATACAATTTAAGCCGCGTGGAATTTATTAACAGCCTGGCAAGACTGAAGCTTTCGCCCATTTCAGGACATACCTAAAAACAAACAACTCTCCTGACACAACATTCATTTAGTCACTTTGCCTTTTGCAGCTGCCCTGGGCTCAGCTTTACAGTTCAACGTCTGTGCTAACCCAGAGGAGCCATAACCGCGCATGTCAGATATCACAGCACTGATGTGCTGGGGGACGAAATCGACTGAGGTGTCACATTCACAACATATTCAGATATACACAGCACGACGGCATTACTGGGCCGCTTGGTGCTGTAGCTGAAGACTCAGTGATGTTCCAAATCAATATGGTGACTGTGATGACATATTATCATTTGGAGCGTGATGTAAGACATTGTTTCATGGTGATGGCCATTTCATTCAGTGCTGTGCAGTAGGAATACATGTTAATACATCATCACACAATAACAACACCTGATGTGCATCAGTACACTGAACTGAGGGCGTAATTATACGATACATTCAATCCCACCTGAGTGTTGTGACCCTTTGTTATATTACAACCCCTGAGGTTAGGGGAAGTGGACAGGGGATTTCTGTCTAGAAGTCCTGGTTAGGGTTAGGCATTTAGTTATAATGGTTGATGTTGGGGTAAGGGGCTTTGATGTGCATCACATCTCAGGTATCCTAACAAAGTACAAGTGTGAGTGTGTTTGTGTGTTGTCGATATAACTTGTCTCCATAAAAACGTGTGTGACAAACAGTGCACTGTAAAGCACAGTTCTACAGTAAGTGAAACAAATGAGCTGAAACAAACTGCAGCAATTTCATTTCACGTTGTTTTGTTCATCCTAGGGTCAATTTGTAGAATTTGGGTTATTTTGCATAACATGTTTTCTTTCACACTAGTGGAAACAAAATGTCCAAACTATACATTCAGGTGTTTATTTTACTGCACTTCAATCTATCATCTGCAGATTTCAAAGACTGTTTTCTCCTAACGAGAACATTTCTCATACACTGAGCCAGAAATCTCCACTTGAGTAGCTCCCACATACAACAAACCACCCAAATGTATCTGTACCTATGTTCACGGTTTTAACGCAATAGTTAGGGTCAGGTCATTTGTTATATCATGTCCTAGACTCTTTTATTTTAGTCTTAAATCATGGCAAACATTTGAATTTGTATTGGTGTTATACAAAATCATATTCATGAAAACCTTTGATTCTAATAATTTACCAATGTGAATTTTGAACCAGGCTTTATCCAATGTTCAGATGTATTTTCTGGAAATGTATGTTAACATTTGTTCATATTGAAATACATATTATATCTCAATTGCATATTTAAACAAAACATTGCAGAAAAGTAAAAACTATAATAAGTTATCAAGTTAAGTTTCATGGTGACATCTATGAGTTTGATTAATATTTTACCCTATTTATGTATCTATTTATTATATATGTATTGTTTCAAACAAAAATAAATACTCAAACCATAGTGTCAGACATGGAGTTTTATTATAACAGAAGAGAAAAGGAAATTAGACCTAAGGCATCATTTAGTTTTAAATTGTGCTAAGGGAACATTAAACTGAGCAGAGGTGGTGTGAAAAATAATATTTTATAATGTCAGCTTGAGATGAAGGAGCTGGAGTCTATAAAAACAGAGGATTTTCTTCTTTGTGCTTGCAAAGAACAATCAGATAATTATTTATCCAACATCCAAAGTCTGTTTGTTATTTTAGTTTTTTTCCCAGCCTCATCATAAGAGCTCAATTTAAGACTTAACTGTGAAATTACTGACACCTTTTACTTTTGCGAAGCACTCGTCAGTCATCACATTCACCACAGTCAAGATTTTGTGTTTACAGGAGGTGTTCAGCCCTCTGCATTTAATCTTTTTGGGACAAATAAGACCTCCAACGTGGTGGTGTAGGCAAAGAGATGTGAGGGTAAAAGAAGAGAAACACAAGGAAAGGAAACCAGTAGCATTTGCTTTTCATGGAAACAATCTATGACTAAAATCTACTACATGATCTTTAAACTAAAGAGTTGCATGTGTGTATTGACGATAAAACACAGGGACAACACTTTAGTGAAATGTTCAATAGCATTTAAACTCATTCAAGAAAGTTTCAGCAGCTCTCGCCATCAATGACTCTGCTGCTTTTAACATTTTAACAAAGTTCAGTGATTATTCAATACGCCCACAATACGGTGGGAGGAGAGGGTGTGGGGGTTGTGGTAGCCTCAACTCCAAGACATAATGATGGATTATGACCAAAGCAGACCGCATGTGGAAGTGCACAATCAGCTGAATGTAAGCCAGAGGCAGAGATTTTCATAAATATGTATGGCATCTTACATATTGTTAGGAGCCTGCAGTGAATTACAGATCAGCATTATCAATTCAGAAATACACAATTCTGCTGAGGAACATTCCAGAAGTGGTGTACGTCATGACATGCAAATATGACAGAACAGTCTCAAAGAGCAGGAGAACGCTAAAGTGCCTCATTTGACTTTCAGGGGCATAAAGGATGAGTTCAAGAGACATTTTGTCCCACTGGCTTTTACCTATCAAAGTACAAAAAAAGATCTTTCTCCAGGGAGACTTCACCGTGATAAGAAACTTGAGGAGAAAAGTTACTAAAGTCCAGCGTTGATTAGAGGGGCATGGGGGTAAGAACTGCGGAGCAATATCTGCAGCAGCCCCCTCATACAATCTTGTTTTCAGTTTCTGAAGCAATCACGGGCCAGCAGAGCACAACTGCACCGCAATTAAGCTGTCTGTGATTTTTAATTAAAACTTAGAGGCGTGATCCGTCCAAAACTTTGTTTGCCTTTCAGGCAACACAAGTTATCATCTTCATAATGGATCCGATTATAATGCTGTATGAAATATGATCACATTACTATTCACATTCTCCACTATAGGACAGGCAGAGGGAGACTTTCTCTCGTCCTTGTCGTTTGCCATCTAAACATTGTCACAAATTAGGATAATAATTATAATAGAAACATGAATTATTCAAAGGTGTGAAGCAGCTGTACCCAGTAGGCGCAATCAATACGCAGTCTGACACCTTCACCAAGGCAAAGTCCATTACAAGTTCTAATGCATCTGAGTAGCTTCTGAACCAAAAAGCAATTTCATGTTGATTTCTCTGGGGACCGCACAAGAGAACTTGAGAGAGACAAATAAACAGTGCAGCACTGAGCACACACAACCCATGAGGAATACGAGCCTTTACTGTACAAAACTGTTGGCTCTGACTTTTTTATTGACAACCCAAACATCAAAATGGAAGCTGTTTTCTGGTCCAGTCACAGGATGAAAGAGCAAGTGAAGCAGGAGACTGAAGACAAAAGTGTACAAACCAATAAACTCACTAAACTTGGTTTTCTAAAATCCCTGGCTGAAAAACCTGGTGCATTAACCTCCATTCTCCTTTAAAGGCCTGTCTTCGGTCCATATTTAGCGGAAGCTTTATTTGTATTTGGATGAGCTGTGCAGCGCTAACTCACAATTCATGTGGAGCGGCCATTCCTGTGGGAGTGTAAAAAACTCAGGAGGAAATAAACATAGTCAATAAAGTTATAAATAATAATAATGATATAATTAGAATAATAATATAATAAAACAATATCAATAGTTATTACAATATCATTTTAACAATATCATTATAACAAACTGTAAATATATTCATATAATTGATATGCATTAGTGAGGAGGTATAACAAATAATTGATTGTAAAAATGTTGTCATACAGAACAGTTTAAAACCACAACCTTTAAACTGGGAAATATCAAAGTTTATTTAGATTTCTTTATCATTAAGTTTCATCATTGACATTTTTTCAAATCTTTGTATAGGCCAACATTTTCTCTATTGGTATCAACATCTGCCCCAAAGATCCACATCCATCTGGCTCTAGTTATAGTATAGTTTGTCTTGTGCACCAAAAATAACCAATGAGCAATCAGTTTCCATTGGTCTGTATGTAATTAGGTAATTCACTGTATTAAACACAGATGTTAGAAAACTGACCAAGAAAGTCTCACAGAAAATTGCTTCTCCTCAAATTCAAGTGAAATTAATCTTTGGCTGTTATGAATGTGTCACATAGATTTTTTTAGAGATTGTTTCTTATCCAGCTCCAGCAGAATATCTTCATAATATGCAATGATAATCTGAGGCTAAAGGAAGGTCCTACAGAAAAAAATATTCCTAGACCCTACATTGATTTCACTCTTACAAGACCAACAGAAATCCTCCTCTCCACAACACAAAACTCACAACCAGAAGTTTCCAGTGTCTCCTGGAAACGTAATGTCTGAGGAGCTGTGGGTTTTTTTTCACACTCAAGATCTTTTTTGTCGACTTCACTTTCTGAAAGCAGAATCTTTGGGGGAAACCAAAACAAAAGTCTGTAATCCTGTTCCTCAAAGAAGGGAAGTCTGATCGCCTCGGGGCTGCTGCTGCTACTGAGACAGGTGAGAGAGGTGGAACAGAGCAGATAGGAACTGACCACGGAGGCTGGTGCTCGACGTTCCCACAGAGGTAATGCTGCTGCTCCAAGTGCAACAGATGTGTTTTTATTAACTGTACAACTGCATGAAAAATACCACTGGCATTCATGGATATAGTTTTCTATACAAATCTGCTCCTGGCTATTGGGTTCTGCAGATGATGACCTAACTAGTTATCTGGAAAATGCCCCGTGGTTTGTGATATTTACATTAGACTTTCATTATGACTGATTCCACACCACGGTCTCAAATCAACAACACATTCAATGCAGTTTGTATTAGCTTATGTCAGCAAACGACTTCCATTTGCTCCAAAACACCCAGAGATCGATTTACTCTGCAGAGAGGAATAACCCCGTCTGAAATATTCTAATGCAACTTCTGCCCCGGAGTTAAAACTATCAAACAGACGTATTACTCAGTGCTACCTCTCCGCTCCTGCTTGTTTGAATATACCTCACTCTTTCCCTCATTATTCCCTGATAATTCTCCAGGAATGCTCTTCCTTGGGCCTTTAGCTCCACTCAGCTGCCGGTATTAGAGACATGTTAACAAAGAGATGAAATGTAATTCATCAGGGCCGACACCGAATCTCGAAAATGACAAGGCGTCCTGCAGGATCCGAGACTTTATTGGCCGGGAGATTAATGGACCAGAGGAGTAATTCAAAGTGAAAAATCAGTCCCTGGAGAAATAGACCCCCCTTATTCCGGGCACACTAAAAAATTCCTAATAGAAAATAGAGGGTTTTTTCTTGGCCGCTCTAATTTACAGTTGGCAGTTAGGTGACACACTATACTTTAAATGTGCAATCCCATTGCTTTGGAACCAGATTGATTTTGAAGGTAGAAAATAACAATGATAATTCCCTTCTCCATCAAAGGCAAGTGGCCTGGTCGCCTGCACACGTCTCCCGAGGCATGTGAGCCAAAATCTTTAATTGCGCTATGTTAAGTTTCAAGTCATTGGTTAGTTCAGTGCTTGGGACAAATTATTTGAAAACGGGAATTTTAAATAACCAAGCCTGCGATTTGCAAGTAACAAATAGACTTAATCACTGAGTAGGTGAAGAGGTACTCAAATGAAGTGTTATGAAATGTTAATCTCACACCGCTGAAGGTGCATAATAAATTATAGCAAACACTTGAAGGTCTTTCAAGATGCTTTTAAGCCTGTAAACCTCTGGTGAATAAACCCAGATATTTCTTCTCCCTGAACTGTTCCTTAAAATGCATTGTTGCATCTTAAATATTTCAAATGAATATGTTTAAATGTATTCTTCAGGGAGGAATGTTTTGGATTTTTCTGCCTGTAATTTCTTTGCATTGTCGGCTTCCGGCAGGGAATCACTCCCCGCATGGGTTTGTACATGACTAAAGTAAAGTCATACAAAGTAACAGGCAGTTTTTATTATTTTACAAATATCCATCACTGTGCTTTTACTTCAAAAACTCACTTAGGGAAGGAAAAATACCTCAACAGAAAAAACCATGACAATATATAAAATCCGTCCATGTCCATCATGTTCCATTATGTTCTATCAAACTGCATTTAACAATGTTTTTTATACCCGGCACTCAGTTCTATTGAGCTTTTTAGCAGCAATAAACTGAGAAAATGTATTTATCGTTTATGGCAACAAGATTACTTACTTGGTCAGGTTTCACTTTAAAGTGTCACTTTTTTACAAAATTTATGTCATGCTTCAAGAAATGGAGTGATGAGAGTCAGAGTGAGAGGAAGTCCTCTGGAGTTATTGTGGTTAAAAGTGAGTGATACATTTTCTACTTTTTCACTCTGCAATGGTCTGAAATTTTGTGGGCTCAGATCCAACTTTTTTAACTAATGAAAGTTCTGTGTAAACTGAGTAAAATAGTTTTACCACCAACTGTCACACAGGCCAACATTATTATACAAATTATTTCTGACAGAATAAAATCTCGATTATTGTTATAAAAGCAAACTGGGAAAGGAGATATTGTTGCATTAAATGATGCAGATTTGTCAGAAGCACTTTTTTTTTTAACATGGCTTTATCTGTTAACTTCATAAACTTCATGCATTTATCAGAAAAAGAACTTAATCAGATTTTAAACTGACTTGATTATGTTGAGATCAGTGCTCTGTGGGAGGCAGACCATCTGCTGCAGGACTCCTTGTTCTTCCTGTCCATCAGAATCAGATGACAGACAAGGAACTAAAGATCAAAAGGGCTTGAAACTTGCACAGTTCTGTAAACAGTTTTTGCGTAAAAGATACAACAGCAATATGCTGCATGTCACAGTAAAATTACAGCAGTTATGATGTGAGCAGAATCTTTGTTCTGCAATTGTTTTACTTTGGTTTCATGATCCACAACAATTTCATGTCACTTTTAAACAGAGTTTTGACAGCATGTGAGACAATTTAGTCAAATTCACTTTGTTTATTTTATAAAATGTAAATTTCACAAGTCTTAGGCACCATCAAATGATTCCAAGAGGAAATTGTTCTCGCTATCTCCACCAAGGAGCTAATGTTTTATGTTTGTGAGCAAGATCACACAAAAACTATCAAATCTTTAAGGAAGGAGGAGACCTCGGCCAAGAAAAAAAACATTAAATGCAGATCTCAATCGGGAGTGGATACATATTAGTTTTTTTGCTTTCTTAAACATTGAGATATAGATTTTTCAACATTCACCACAGTTTTACGACTGGGAAAAAATCTTGGATCTTAATGAATGAATCCAGCATTTATCCAGCATACGAGTGTGTGAAATACAAATAAAAACCTGGATCTAGTGAATTTACATGTGATTTTATTTGAGAACCGTTGGGCCTTGGTGGACGTGTACAATCTTCTTATTGCTGCTCTAGTTGAGAGAGCTGTGTAACTGACCTAATAACATTTACAGATATTCTTTATCAGCTTTTACATAGCTCATGTATATGGTAATGTGAATATATTCATTTTTTTCATCATCAGTCATTTTCTAAAATTAGTCAGCATTCAGCATTCGATTTGATATTAAGTGTCTTAAAGGGAAATCAAGAGCAACTGAACATTTTGATACTTCATTTACAATGGTCCTTTTTTTTCAAAAGAGAATCAGAGGAATGAATGATCATCATCAGTCCTTATTACTCTGTGACATTTGGGAAGCAGGAAAACACATCTTAATCCTCACAATCCTCATGTGCTGTGTCCTTGTAATCACCTTTTCCCTGAGATTAATGACATGGCATAGGTCTTTAGGTGGGGATGAGTCATACAGGCTGGTCAGCCAAGTGGGAGAAACATGAAAATGGCATTTTTTAAAGACTGGAAATCATCGTTGGCATCTATGCGTTTCTATTTAGCCATTAAAAACTGACGGCAGAGAGGGTTGTCCTTTAAACACCCTGACGTGTCCTCCAGCACTCCAGTTAAATAGCAGGTATCTGTTATAGGGATACAGTGAAGCTTGTAGGTACACAAAGCTCTGGCTGAGGAGCCCTTCTTTTTCTCATGGGTACTTCCGTCAATAGTTTTTCACTCTTTTAGTAATTATTCCACAGCCCACACTCTCTGCAGGCTCTCGTGAAGGTGAATACAACCTTTCTATAGAAAACGTGGCTTAGTGAAAGTGGTAACAACTGTGAGAGAGGGGAAAAACTTTTGTTTGCAGATTTATTTGACAGAGATTTTGTTTGCCTATACAAACCATAGACTGTATATAAAGATGGACGACTTATCTCAACTTCCTGCTACTATCCAGAAATGAGGTCAAAATATCCTGCATATGAACGTTGCCATCTCACCCAGAAGACGTCATTTGGAGCCAGTGTGTGCAGTAGCGAGTGGGTGGTGGAGCTGTGATATCGAGGTACCACTGATAGATATGCTCAACCTCAGTTGCCAATTTAAATCAAAGTAATTAACATCAAACTTACCATAAAAATGAGCACTTGGACAAACATCAGTGTGATGAGAACTACCTGAAAGGAAAGAAAACAACATCAAATTTATTTGACGTGTATTTTGACTTTTTAGTTTGGAACAGGGTTTATGACCTGAAGTGCGACCAGCCACCAGGGGGCAATCACGATGCTTCGGCTTCTCTTTTGGGGAGCTGTCATGTCATCCATCTTTATATACAGTCTATGGTACAGACAGGTAGATGGTTTATAGAAGAAATAAAGAAAAGTAGGCACCTTCTTATATGTTTAGTTTTTAGTTACAGGGCTCGTGACATATCGCAGCCTGTTTGGTATTTCGGTCTCCTCTCCTCAGTTTTCTGTTGAGACACACAGACACTTCACTGAGCATGACATGCTCAGTCACTTACAGTTCAGTCATGTAGAACACAATATTCATTTTCAATTCTCCATTGGATTGGATGTAAGGAATGTGTCAATCCATATTGGTCTACTAACTGAGATTTTTTTTTTTAAATCATGCCTGCATGGACGTGATTTCTTTTGTCCAGTGAGACTAACCTGTGACAAATGCTTTTTCCTTTTTGTTCAACCTTTGACGAGCAAAACGTATCAAAAATCATCTGTGCTGTCTGCATCACTGTCTGTCATATCTTATCTGCAATACGCCCCAGGTAAAAATTCTCCTGTCACCTGTATCGTCAAAAGTTTATTGTCAAAAGTCTCCTTGTGAGTAATAAGGAATTTGCCCAGTTCATGTGGAGTTCAGCTTCTTTTTTAATTAACATCAGTCGGCATTATCCTCTTCAGAAAACCTCCATAAAACCTCTGCACGTCTCTTACTGTAACAGCTGCTGCCAGATCCATAGGTTTGAAGAGAAAGAACCATCCCACGAATCTCGACTTAAGTACATTTATTGTGTTTCTTCTATTATATTATTACTGTTACCATGACAACTTGTTCTAATCTTATAAAGGTAACCCAAGCCTCAAGCTGTGTACCAATTCAGAGGCTGCATCAGAACACAGATTTCGTCACAATGGCACGACTTGACTGTCCCATTTCAAATATAATTGCCAATTGTGGCTGACAAATGTGTCCTCGATAAGATTCCAATTGGTTGGATCCTTCTCAGGCTACTTATATCCCAGGTTTCATTGCACCTTGGTGATGAAAGAGATAATGTGGCTAGCAAGTGATGAGATGTCCGATGCTTGAAGATCCCATTTCAACATAACTGAACAGCTATCTGCACACATGTTGTGTCCCACTGCAACTCTGTTGCTAGGTGAAAGCAATAAGGGCGTGACAAGCTAGTGACGCAGATTGAGGAAATCCTCAGTAGACTAGACCGTCTCATTTTGGTTTAGCATTTGTGCTTTGGCTTCAATCTTTTCCGAAACCTACCCAAGTAGTTTTGTACCTAAACATTACCAAACCATGACCGTTCCATAACAGTTACTGCGTATTTATTATTGTAACCATGGTGACGTTTTTCTGGTATGCCTGTCACATATAGGTTATTTTAGAGGATTGGGACAAATGACCTACATAGTCATTCCGTTTGTAGGGCTTGTTGGGTTTGCCCTGTGTGCCCTGCACATGTGATGTCAGGAGTGGTCGTGAGTGGCCCGAGAGACAGGAGGTCAAAATGACTCTGCCCTCCATTTTATTCTGGATTTCTGTAGTTTCCTTTCACATTACAAGGTTGATTTACCTTGGCCTCTGAGGGGTTTAAAACTATTATCCCAAGCACTTTGTGTGAACTCAAAGAACAATTCAAAGGCAGAGATTGCAGACTCTTTAAAGAGCCCGGTTAATGCTCCTTTAACCACATGCCATTTTCAGTTTGGAAGGCAGAGGATGAAAACATATTCTAGATGTCTCTTTTACCTTGTGAAACCCCTTAGAAACCAAAGACTTAATTAGACCATTTAAATGAAGAGTTGGTCTATTAGATCAGATAAAACTTAAATCAACCCCAGAGCTTCAGGAAGGCAATGAAAGGTGAGAGAAATTTGTATTAAGATGAAGCATGTTGACTTTTGTGCTTTATGTTAAAACATCAGCACATTTATGTGTATTCAATTCAGACAAGACACATTTTAAAGCAAGTAAAAAATTCCATTGACTTCATATATTTAGTCGATTTGTCATTTACTGTAAGCACGTAGATAAAAGATGACACCATAGAGTGTATACAAAGTATACAAAATCTCCTCCTTGTTAATGAATGGGACATGGACAAAAATAGAAAGTCAAAGGTCTTATGTCTTAAAGATGAGAAACTGATGTGTGATAATTTTTTCGGCTTTGTTTGGTTTTGATTCATTATTTGATGTTATATAAAATGGAGTGAAACATACAGACAACTGAGACTGACTCACAATTTGTAGAGGCTGTGCATCTGCGATACCTCACTACCGCAGCTCTATTCCCGAATCACTTCTGCACGGGCTATTGCTCCAAATGAGCAAGATGGCATTGTTTGTGTCTGCGATATTTTGGCTTCATTTTTAATTGATGATAGGAAGTGAAGACATGTCGTCCATCTTTATATACAGTCTATAGGTGACACAATAAGCCATTCAGTTTTTTTTTTATTCGAATGATGCCACTGAAATTAGAATTGTCAAATGATTTATCCACACTAAAAACACCACATAAGTGTTTTCAATTTTACCCCTGCTGACCTCCAGTCAGGTGTGTAATGAGAATGATGGCAGTGTAGGTGACCCCTTCGTACCATGTATAACAAAAACAGAAGACGCAAAGACAAGTGAGTGAGATCAAGCTCAGTACTATGCATCCACACAGTCGCTGAGAAGAGGTTAATGTGGGGAAGATTGACATGAAATGCCTGTGGGTGAGTTATGATAGTGCAGGAAACTTAGTTTAACATTAGAGTGGAAAAGTCATCCTCAGAGGCAAAATTCAAACTTCCATCCTCTACTCTTCCTTGAATGCTTTGTAATACCAAAATGACCTTTTGATTTGTGTCATCAACCAGTAACGTCCATCCATTCATCCTTTTTGGGATATTTACCATGTAAACATTCAGTGTTAGTGTCAGCCTATAATACCGTGTTGCTCACAACACCATGGTATATTGCTCACATTGCCAGTGACATTTTCGGCTGTGTGTGTGTGTGGTTGTGGTTAGAAACGCCTGCATACATTTACAGACTTTTGCACATGTTCCCTCACCTTCACCTGTAAATAGGAGCTCCTGCCATGTCATTGTGTCGCTCTAAGCGCAGTAATGAGCTTGTAAGCATTTTATTTTTTTGACATAGAGGAGGCATCAAAGTCATCAAGTGCCTGTGAGGAACTGGAGGAGTGCCAAGGAGTGCCTCTCAGTCAAAGCCGTGCTGAATAGTCTATCAGCACCAGACTGTGTGCGCTGTGTTCATGTGTCTGTGAACACAAGATTATGTTATTGTGTTTGATTCAATAATTAAAATGATGTAATTTACTGTCTTCAAATTGAAGAAGCGCTGATGATAACATAATGGTTGAATGGATAGATAGAGAGATAGATAGACAGACAGATGGATAGACCGATGCATAGATCGATTGATGGATGGATGGATGGATGAATGGATGGAGTTTACTGCAACCAAGACTTTTCCCAAGTATTTTCATACCCACACATATGTCCACATGTCCAGGCACAGATCCACAAACTGGGCTCTGGTCTTCGGATTAGTCCTGTTTCCCTGACATCTTGAGTGTGAGGGTGGTGAGTCACTTGGCAGCAGTGAGTAGTGAGCCTGACTTACTCAGAGAAAAGAGCAGGCGATGGCAGGTTTTGACTCATTGAGCTAAATATGTCAACATATGTTGTAACACTCAAATCTTCACCGACTAAAAATGATTGTGACTTAAAAAGAAACTGTGAAGAAAAGGATTACATCTTGACAGAAATTTAAGAAACATTATCTTTGAGAGTGAATTATTATTCTCTCTTCAGAATTGCCAGAATAATTGTCAAGAATAGCTATTTTGGATTAAAGCTGCAGTTGATAGGATTTCGAAATTAGAGGAAATTGAACAGGATAGTGACCACTGCAATAGAAGAGGTCAGACAAAACAACATGGAGACTGCCCACGCATTTCAAAACAACTGCGAAAACAAGCATGAATATTGATTTACACTTGGTCAGACACTCCTCCCGGATGTGATTGCTGGTTTTGGCCTTGTCTTCACTAATGTGTGTAAACATTGAAAATATATTTACAAAATATCCTCAGACTAGAATTGGTCAGACAAGCAGTATCACCAGTAGGTGGCAATAAATTCAATAATCCATCAAGGGTTCATCAAATACCAGAGAAGAACATTCTCCTCTGTGAGATTATTCTCCTGTCATGTTATTTGTGGCATAACACTCATTAAACAAAGCAACAGTGGGCAAGGTTCAGTTTACTCACAAAAATACAGAAACGTATTGAGAATATGCACTTAAGAAGGCTTTTGTAAACATCTCAGTTTGAGTGATTTAAAACATTGTTTGAGGAAAAAGTTAGATTGGCAAATTATCTGCATTATTGTGGACAGAGCCTCAGGAACAAAACAAATGAATGCTTCCAAACTGCATAATGAGCTGGAGGTTGAGGCAGATGAGAGAGATGTTTCTAAAGTTTCACTGCCTCATGTACAAATGTCAGATCATAGTGACAGTTTTATCAAAAAAGGCAAAGAGTTAATTTTGTAAATGTTCCCTACTGCACCTTCAAGTACCTATCACAGTCGTCTAAGGTCATCTGGTGACATTAACAAGAGAAAATGAATCAGTTGTGAGAATGTCAACATATCAATACTGCAGCCGATGATTTGTTTCAAAGTGGAAATCCAATATCACCATGGCTACCAGAGCATTCAAGCTTCACTAGTTCATCTGACTGTAGCTTAACCTGCAATGGTTGTTAATATTCTTCTTTAACACCAAGTCAGTGACTGCCAGGCAACAGTTGACACTTTGGCAGAGGAGACTCTCTGAATATAGTTTTTTTTAAAACAGAACAGCATTTCCAAGGAGAGCGTATCAAACCGACGGACCGCACGTAGAGATGCAAATGCAACAAAAATCAGCCGAGCAGCACTGGTGCCATCTCTGCTGCTGTGAACAGGCAGATGACAAGGGTTATTGATGGTGGTCTCACTGTGCAGTAAAAATCTAAATGAACATTGTGCACTGGCTCGCAAAAGAGGAACTGCCCTTCATTTAATTTGGCCCATTCCTCACTCCATAAAACGAAGGGATGCAATGTCAGGTCAAATTGACAGAAATGCTATCAGATCACCTTCGGGCACATCAGGAAGTGCTGCATGTTGGCAAAATCTCTTTCAGATCATCTGGGCTGTGTATGTAACTTAAGCTGAAAGATGTAAACTCTGGAAAATGTCAAGAAATCACAAGTCTTTGTTTTCAGCACTTTGACATCAGCGTTGTCTCTTATCACCAAAAAGTCTTAAAGGTCCAGTCTGTAAGATTTAGCTGGAAGGGATCTACTGGCAAAAATTTAATAAAATTAATCCTAGTGATGTTTTCACTAGTGTGTGATCATCTAAATTGTTGTTTGCTTTCCCCTTTACATTTAAATATATATGTATATACATATATATATATATACATTGGAACGTTTGGAAGGGCCTCCCCTTCAACCCCAGTGGGGTGAGCGGTATTCAGCTGCAAAATGCAACTTCACCACTAGATATCACTAAATCCTACACACTGAACCTTTAACTCCTGTTGTCTTCACATTTCTTTTTTATTCAGAGATATTTATATTCTTTCTCATGCACCACATATTAGAAACATCATCATCAATTTAATTGGAGCAGTGTGAATTTTCCAGATATTTTCCAGCTGTATTCTTACATGGGCTCATTCTCCAGACATTTCACCAGGGGGCTTGCAGGAAAAGGTCCTGAACAACTGACACAAACATTTGTGTTCTCACATACAGGCCCTCTGGAAAACTTTAAGAAAATATCCAGAGTTCAGTGCATGTCTGAAAGCAGCTTTAGTGTAATGCCAAATTTGTTAAACTGCAAGTTTATTGGCACTGTATTGTTTTAGTGCTACCGTCTGAAAGAACAAATTTGACAGTAATGATGATGCCTCAGTCAATTATAAAAGGCAAAAGCTATTTTACTCAGTATGCGTCGTATCACACGTTACACAAATTCAGGGCAATAAATGGCAACAGTGTGATGAAAGTAAATTAACATCCCTCTCCTTTTAAGTCGTGACTTTGTCAAACAACCAAGGTGGGAGCAATCACAGTGGGAATAAATGGAGTTCATTAACTTTCACCATTTCTCTGATTTTTAGGAAAGAGAAACCCAGTCAGACAAACACGCATTAAAGCACTTAAACACAGTCGGGATCTTACAGATTGCACATTAGGAGCAGACGTTATGTTTTTGACATCACCATGTTGCAAGACATAATTTACATAATTCAGTGAGAAAGGAGAAGTTTTAAGATATTTGATTGTTAAGTTCAAACTGGATTGGTTCCTCTCTGGAAACCATCTAGAGGCATGCGGGTCAGGTAAACGGATTTCCAGGTCAATCCGGACAAGGCAGGAAGACAAAGACCAGGCTTGATGTGTATGGGGACTGATAGAAGCAGGGAAACAAGGATTAGGTCAGAGCAGACAGACTAGCAGGAGATTCAGGTCATTTGGCCACAGTGTTACCACGCTGACTGATTCACTGAAAACTGGGCTATTACACAGGACAGTGTTGAATCAGAAGTGCAAAGATGATCTGGCTTCAGCAGGTAACTGGAGGCCATGCCCAGGAAAACACACACAGAAACTCAAAAGGGAGACGAAAGGGGCAAGATGCAAGAGGAAGTAAAAACACCAAAACACCAAAATAAATATAAAATCGCCTTTGCCATGAGCAATGAGCAGAGTGTTGAATTTTCTTTTTTAGAGGTCCAGTAGGAGGTCAAGACTAGTTTGCAAATCTTGTCTTAATGTTGCCTGGCTTAAGGTGGGTGTACATATGTACAGCACATCAGCTACTAATGCATGGAAATGTAAAATGCTAAAATAAAATGAATTTTTTTTTGTCATAGGATGAGCAGTTGTGGTGGACAGAAAACTCTGGTACAGTCCTTCATTTCCGAGCACAAAATAAAAATGTTTTTTTAAAACCACTCAAACAGTCAATTGTCTGGCAAATATGCACATTGTACAAACACCAGACATGAGGTTTTAATGTTTAAAGGCAAAATGAGTTTTAGCTGTTAATTTAGATGATGGTATTTGTCTTGATTTCAACCATTATGCCTCTTTTGAATAAACGAAAATCATCAACTAAATCTATTTACCTTTGTCGGTTACACATTACTGGAGATATAAATCAGTTTGGTATTAATTAACACTCAGCTCTCTAATGCGTGTTGAAATAATATTTATCTAGTGGAGTAATATCTTTAACCTTCATTAATAAAGTAAGCATAATGTAGAATTGACAATAAAACATTGAATTTGCAGTGCCATAAAGGAACAAAATAAAACTGATTCAAGTCTTGGGTCAAATATAGTTTTTTTTGAAAATCATTAAATGTCATTTGCTAAACCCTAATATTTATTTTACAAGTTTGATCAGCAGTATGAAGTCGTTCACTTCCTTTTAAAAAGCAGTTAATTCAATATTTTCTCATATGCTCAAATTAATGGTACACTGTACAGCATGCAGTCATTTGTTTCAAGAGGATATATCCATGCCAGCTTTTCTCATTAAGCAGTCTGTACATTCTGCTCCTGCAATCCAGACCTATAACATAATTTAATCAGCATATCCATCTGCACCGGCATTAATTTCAATGCTAGTGAAAGAGGAGAGAACACTGTGCATCCAATATCTCTGCATCTTGTCCCTTCTATATTGCTATATCCTGATGATGGAGCACCATCAGGAGTATGAATTCCTGTGAAATCTCTGGGCAGGTGTGATTTAAATGTTTTGTATGGTCTGGTGCAGTTTAGAGTAACATGAGTGATCCGTGTAAATGGTAGACATCTGTTGTTGCTGAAATCCCAGGGATTGATTTAACCTTTGTGTTATTGCTCTGGAAATGAACTCCATCTCATAGCTTATTTTCAGAGTTGAAGTTGAAAGCAATCAGGGGCAGAAATGTATGTTAAAACAGATGCAGAAGGATGAGCAGCTACCATTTCATTTGCTCTGAACTTAATGATGCTTTCATAGGGATAGAATCCACCCGTTCAGACATTTTCACATGGGTGAGCAGCAGCTCGGGGGAGTCATCCAAGACCCACAATGTCCACACTGGTGCTTCTAACCATTGATTTCATAGGCCCCACACCTTTTCCATTCAAAATTTTAAAATAGATTTCTACAACTGTTCATCTTACACGAGTCTTAAACGAGATGAAGTCATATGTATGGTGCCAGAATCTGCTTCAGATCATCATGGTTATGTAGTAACTCTAGCCATTTTATGACATGAACTGTCAGGACATAATTTCAGGACATTTTCTGGAGTTTGCATTTCACACATGAAGAACGCAGCAGGTAATTGTCCGGGACTTTCATGCAGGAGACAGAACATGACGTATTCCTGCTGTGGAAATTACATGTTTTCTTTTACAGCAGATCGACACTGGTCGGCCTGATCACCAAAATTCGGTTGTCTTTCCAAGTTGACATTCATCTTCTTTTTCATCCTGAGATATTTGTATTTTTCCAGGTTCAAGTCTGTTATATTTTTCAAATATCATCAATCATTTGCTGTTAAATTAATGAAGTCATCTTAAACTTCATTGTGACTCCTAATGTTCATGTCAGGTCACCACCATACCTGCTTTTTAATGTGAAACTGGAAGGAAACCATACAGTCAATAAGAAGTTTGCATATTTGACTTCTGAAGATGTGATCCTCATAAATGAACCCATAGCTGTAGTTAGAAGGTGGAGGGGAAATAAACATGTATCTTAGCAATGGGCTTGGGAATTATTGACCCAACCATCGATTTTCAGTGTGGAAGAGGAGAAGGAAATAAATAATAATTTTATCTACACACAGAGGGCTCTACCCTCATTAATTAGTGGGTTTCCTTCTTACTATTTATATTTATATGTCACGGCACGTATTGAAAGGTCTGTGTGAGATGACAATTACACGTGCAGGGGCTATGCTACATACAATTATTCTTTGGAAGAAGGGAGCTCAGAGAGTGCTGACCTCCACCAAGGCTAACGGCCTATCCTGCCATTCTAAAGGAAGTGTACAAATAAATTCCTGAATCTATCTGTTTATCCAGATCTGCTCCAAAATGGAATAGGTTCATCCTCAGGTACCATTTAATTTCCTGGAAGTAATGTTCCGCTTAATCCTCAATCAAAACAGTCAGTCAAACAAACAAGGAAATGAAAAAACAACAATGAAAACATGATGGCAGAGGTAATGGGCTTATACACCAACATATTGTCTGTGAAAGGTGGTATGGTGGTGTGGTGATTACCACTGTTGCCATATGGCAAGAAGGTTCCTGGTTGAAATCCCTGGTCTTTCTGTGTAGAGTTTGCATCCTCTTGTGTCTGTCGGCTTTCTCTAGCTTCCTCCCGCAGATAAGCAGTAACGATAATGGCTAGATGGATCATAACATTTTGGATAAAAGCTATTTATGCACAGAACGCAACCTTTGTGTCATGTGAGATGCGCTTTATTGCGGTGTGAGCCGGCTGGTGGTACAATATGTGGCCATTATTGTAGGAAAACTATTGACAAATGTGAGTCTCAACCTGTCTGTTTGATATCAGATGTGAATGTGTACATGGATCTGAAAATCTGTATTTAGAATGTGTATGCATAAACTAATTTGAAAACGTGTACAACAAAATCCCACGACCTTTCCATGTTTCTCTAAGTAGCCTTGCCAGTTGTCCTTTAGAAAAAAAAACTCCAAAGAGAGAATGAAAAAATGGTTGATGGAAGAGAATGAGGCCATTTGGAGAATGAGACAGGGCGATTTCTCCTTTTTAATGTGATCTGAAGAATGACAAATTAAGAAAATACTTCAGTGGAGTGGCAAAATCAGTGAAAATAAATTGCCCCATTGAAAAGGTCTCATTCCTGCTCAATAATGTTTTCTCATGGTGTTGCAGTTTCCCTCAACAATAGCTCCAGCTAGTCAGGTGGTCTGGAGCTTCTATGTCATAAACTACAGATAATGTATGGGCAACATGTTCAGTGTGTTTCACAGCCCAGTGTTGTTCCAATACAACTCAACCAAAGATTATACAGGTAGAGAAAGTAGAGACACCTCTATTGTTTCACTGCACATTTCCTGAGTAAAGAGTTTCTGTCAGCCTTATAATGTTAAATGATGGTTAGATTGGGGGCAAAGTGAAGGCAAAGTGATTTCATAGTGCTCATCAATCAGTTTTCAGTGGGGAACTATCATGATTTAATATGGCTTTGCTGTATATTTTCCAGACACTGAATGACAGATTTTTAACCGTGCGTTTACAAGATTTCCCAAAAGTACCGTTTTTAACAAATGTGTTCAGGTTATTTTGCCAGAATATCCCCCCTCCAACCTCCAAATGTCTAATTTGCAAAGATGTTTCAGTCCACTTACTTTTATAAAATAATCTTAATAACCAATTTTAAACGGTGAATCAGACACAGTCTTTGTTCTTCCTCTTGTGTTTGTCTTTGCAGGATTCATCCGTCGCAAGGCCTGTGAGTGTGACTGCTTGGACAGATCTGGGTGAATGTTCTGCACCTTTGCTGATCTATTTCATTATTGAAGCAAGTTTTTTCTTTCATGCTGTTGCTCACGTTTTACCGATGAAATATTAAAGACACACGTTGACAGTTTCTTCATGAGATTTGTTTTTCAGTTTGAGTTTGTGAGCCGTCTTTTCCTTCTCATGTACGTTGGACGTAATTAGTCATGTAATATTGATTATATGTAACACATTATATATAACACATCACAATATAAATGGCCTATACACATTGTTTAACACAGATCTACATTAGCTGGTCTCATACTGCTGATATTCAAATGTCAACATATTGAAAACCCTGTTCAGACTGTGTGATTATGCAGTATTTCATAAAAGATCCTTGAGATTAAAATGATTTGTATAGGAAAGAATGTGTAATATATTGTATCACAGGTGAGAAATGGTTATGGTTTGTTATCTCACGGCAATTTACCTGAGCTTGGAGTAGAGAGGGATGAGCAAGATAGCGATAGTAGGTCGATTAATCATTTCCCTGCTCTGCTCATGTTGCTTATCTAGACCTGTAAAGTAAAACAATGAAAGAATATGAAAATTATTTGAACCAAACACTGAGATTTGACATGAAGACGCTGTGGTGGATGTATCAATCTGCTGTATGAGGTCTGGGGAACATTCTTGCTGTGTATTATGTAAATGTTCTCTGTATTTTTATAAAAGTTTCTTTTTTGATATTGTTTTTATTGCCTATTTGTTATTATTTCATACTTTCAGATGTTCTCTTGTCTTCCTCTGCTGTTGTAACAAGTGAATTTCCCCAGATGGGATCTCATTTATCTCATGTGATGGGAGTCACCCATAAACTGTTCAAGAAGATGGACAACATGACAGCTTCCCAAAAGTGAATCCGAAAATGTCTCGATCACCCCCTGGTGGCTGATCTGCAGAGGCGATCACAAACCCTGCCTCCTCCATGATAGTGGATGGGACATGTGTCAAACTAAAAACGTATCAAAGTGTTCCTCAATTTTCCTGTAAGTTAGATTTGAATTAGTTATTTGTAGTAAAAAATCGTTGTGAAACGTCATGATTGACAGTATGGTCGAGTGCACGTATCAATGGGACCTTGCATCCCCCTGGCTCCTAATGACGTGTTCAGCACGAGATGGCGGCGTCGCATCCAGGATACTTTCTGGGTAGTTGAAGGTGGAGGAGACACTTTCATCTTTCTATACAGTCTGTGGAGCCACCTTGTTTAGTTATTGTCTAACCTCCAGCACCTTTTTTATGACTGTTACTACTCTCAGGCCCCACTGCAACCCTGAATGTCACAATACCCTCAGAAATCAACATTTAAACAGTGGAGACCAACCAAGCAAAAAGGTGGTCAACTAACCCTGCCCAGGACATTTCGTAAAAACATGTCGTGTCGCTGATGAAGACTTCAGTTATGGGTCGTAAATTTTCGCCTCTGAACATGAAGGTGACTTCTGGGGAAGCTGTCCTGTCCTCTGACCAAAGGCGTGACACAATGTTCCCAGATCGGTGACCCTGAGGCAGTGGTTCACATCTATAACAACCAGGGGCCTGATGGAAAAGTCACCTTTGTGGTCCCACTGCAGTCGTGATCACAGTGGAGTCCAAATGACGTGATGGTCTTCCCATCAATCAAGCTGACGTGACCGAGGAAAATTCAATCTATCTGGGAACATATCAGCGGAGGCCCTCCAGTCTTCCTCCTTGAAAACAGAGTTGCAGTCCTCACACAGACAATCTCAGATAGCCTGCACCACAGAGTGAAGAATGGCTGCCCGACTCTACATTTTATACATGGAGTACATACATATCCTGTAGCGTGAAGAGAAATAATATTCCAAACTGTAAGCTATGGTTTTAAAAGTGAAAATAAGAGCAGAGTTCTAAATTCAAAAATGTCTCCATCAACAACAATATTCACCTGGACAGATGCATTTCTGCTGTCATATTCATGATCGTATAAGATGCAACAAAAAGGAAATATGTGACATACATTCAAATTTGAGGTAGCTCAAATTTGCTTTGATGCTGTCATTGCTAACTGTCATTTACATGAAACCTTGACTTAAATTCAGAACATAATAGATTTTACTAGAGATTAGTGTTTGAATAGTTGGAAATATTAGTACCAGACTGGGAAAATTCACATGAACGCCACCTCAAGTCATGAATGCAACATTTTCAACACATGAACTCACTGAATGTCGGAATTACTTCACACCGCCGCAAATGCGACTGTGTATGCACAGATATTGTTTCATTTCCTTGTGCTGCAGCTGGCTCTTGGAACATCATCCAATCAGCACCATGACATCAACATCTGGAACAGCTGCACTGGTGCAGAATGTCATGATCCTCTATCACAGTTTGTCAAGGCAAGCTGATTGTGACTCTCAGGACATCCCATCACGTCTCGATTGGGTCTGATTACACACACTGCGTTGTTTTTTTTCATGTCCAATTTAGCCCTATTTTACATTCCTAAAGCCATAGCAGCTTTTTTAATGCTGAGAAAATCCACAGAGATTGTCTGGAAAAGCCAACACGTTACTTTATATTGTCCACCCATGTAGTAAAGATTTCATTTTTACAACTTTACTTTTGCCTGTAAACCAGGACAATCACTGAGCTTGTGTTTATTTGCTTGGTCTGGTCCCCTCCTACGCCGACAGACTTCAATCCATCCACAGACAGGTCGGGGCCTGTCACCGCCATTTATCTAAAATGTGGCGAGTTTGATATGATGAATGACAGTGGAGCTGAAGCATTTTCATTAAAATCGAAATGGCCTCAGCATGTGCAGTGTGACGGTATTAAACAAACGTGACAATCTATTTTCTCTGTAAGAAGAACAAACAACCGCAGGTTTAATGCTTCCAGACATTTTCTCTGGCGCTCTGCTCTCCACTGTTTGTTTTGTTGCTCTGATTGTATGTCGCTTCATTCAATTGCGGACAGGAGCGTTGAGGTCTGCAACCATCAATAACAGCCACTGGAAATCAAAAATGAACTGAGAGGTTGCCAGGCTTCCTTTATTTGAGGTGAAGGTTGCAATTGCATGTGTGAGGCCAGTAACAGACGACAAAATCCATGTGTCACTGCTCATTACAGTGAAGACCAACACTGTGCTGTTAGGTGGGGGTACACTTGTAGCAGGCTACTCATGTTTTTGTGTCAGTCCTTATAGCAGCAGCTTTAAAGATTTATGACAGAAAATGACTTTGTCCCATTTTTTCCAGCATGCATGTTCTTAGAGTAATATTTTTAAACTCATTCCCTCAATTGGCAATCACAGTGTTCTTGTTAAAGACGTTTTTCTTCAGTGTTATTGTAGCTGTTGTTGTGCCACCATAGCGCATGAGGAGAAACCCAGGCCACATATAATGTCTCTACTCTTTGGAAATATCAAGAAAGTAAACTGTTATATTATATTATGTAATTTATTATCAACCTAATTTTTAGCACATGTTGAGGAACTGTACATAACAGCCTTAAAATGTTCATCATTCTGCTGCACCTGGGAGAGCAGCTGTCTATTTACCATCGAGGAAAAGATTCAAAATCTGTCCATAAAGCACACTGCACAAAAAAAAAAAAAAAGATAGAATACAAACACAATCTGGCCCTGAAAAATCTTACAATGGCTTTGAACAACAACAGCCTCATTCATCTGAGTGCTGTGCTCAATATGACTCTGAAATTGGTTATTGACCATTTACCACCATGGCTTGGACCCAATAAACAATTATGGGCTGGCATGAAACATATCCTTAAATCAAACTGGAATTACAAAAGTGTACCCCCGAGGACATTTCTACCAAATCATCCAGGTTCTGAACAGTTTTTATTTGTTCTCTTCAACATTGCTTATCAGTACCACACACACACACACACACACACACACACACACACACACACACACACACACACAGACACTCCATGTGAACAATAACAAAAACAACAAGTGAACCATGCACCATTGATACGAGTTGGGTATTTGTGTATTGAGCTTTGCTTTTGTGACTCTAAGCCATAACAGGCCAGGAATATCAGACACACACGTGTACGTACACGTATACAGTTGTGCTCTCCAGTCATGTTACTGCATTATTTGATACGTTTTTTTGTATTCAAGGAGGAACGCACCAATAATTCAGAAACAATATGAAATAATAACAAGTTATTTTCTTATTTTGGGAATATTAACCAGTGAGCAAATAGTGGACAGAATATACATTATATTTTATTTTTGTAATATCCCTTATTGGTCATCTGTGGTTGTTTGAGATCTGCTTTTTTCGCAATTTTTTTTACAAGTATCAGATTTAGTATTTAAATGTTAGCATAGCACATACTGCATAAGAGCTGCACTCTATTAGCTGGGTTTCTGGAGCAGGACCACATCTCCAACACTCCTCTTGTGAACTCCACAAATTAACATTCTTGTCTGTTTTATGTGGAGGAGTCATTTAATTAATGTCCCCAAATGTAAGGGCAGCGTAAGGACAGCTGAAGATGAAACTACAGGGAATTACTCTCTTACTTTAAATAAGTTAGTTTTTACTTTTTTTGTACTATGTGTGTGTGTATGCGTGTATGTGTGTGTGTGTGTGTGTGTTCTCCCTCAGCGTCTGGATTATAGGACAGGGGAAAAACTTTTCATAAATGTGACACCTCCAGGGGTTGGCATGGCATTTTCACCATTTACTTTATTTCATGGGTTTTGGCTCTGCACTGTGATTTTTAGGTGCAGTGAGAGGCCGCAATAAATAGTTCTCCAGTAGAACTTTACTACTTCTACTATTAGTTCTACAGCTAATCCAGTGCTGATGCTGTCATTGCTAATACAGTTTAACCTTTGGCACAATTAGGAAAACAAAGCTATATTCAAGATTCAGCTATTCAGCAGTATGATCTGTAGGTTTCAACCACAACTCCTTGCCGCCGTCAGTGGTTGTAGAGAGCAGAAGGCTGGAAGAAGTGTCTGAAAACCTCTGGAGAAATATCCAAAACTAGGTCTCATGCTTTTTTTCAATCTACAATTAACAAAATCAAATATCAACCTTTAAACTTAAAGGCAATTGGAAATGCAGTGCTTGCACTGAAAGTGAATTATACACTAATTGAGACAAGGAACAAAAACATATAATTATAGAAAATTACCTCATATGAAGCTGGTCCATGGTCTTATAGGACAAACAATTTGTCATAACATAGTTAACATTACTTATATTACTATTACAAAAATATATATTTACTACATTCAAATTTGAAACTCAAATTATGGAATAAAAAATATACAATGTTGACAAAATTCATTATTCATTTAAACCTAAACTCACTCTTTTGAAAGACATGGGGAAAAGTGTTAATTTAGGAACATAAGGACAGCTTTAACCTGAATGAAACATAAAGTGCACAGAATGCTTATATAAAATTGTACAATTTTCCCCTCAATATATAATATACCATTTTCGAACAAAATAAATTGTGTAAAAAACTTAAATAGTATTAACAGACAATATCATCATAATTGAGTTGTGGAAATGACTCAGGTTGGTACAGATAGATACAGGAATACCCAAGTTCCACATTGCATTTTTATATACATCCTACATACAATATATAGCTCTGGAAAAAATGAAGAGACCACTCCAGATTTGTCTTAAATCTGCATCTCTACTTGTGTGGCAGCCATTTAATTCCAGTGTGTTGAATGTGCACATTGGGGACAATATTTCAGTAGCAGGAGAATAGAAGAAAATTGGTACATACCTATAAATAATAAAATCAGAGCATGTGATAGTCTTGCAGTGTTTTTTGTTGCAGAACCACATATCCAGGTAGAGATAGCTGGAATTGGTCAAACAGCGCCCCCTCGGGTGGAAAAGAGCATAAGTAACTGCAAACGTCTTTGGTCTGCGACGTGATGACGTAACAGGTGGTGTCAGAAGAGACGTCAGGTGAAGTGAAGTGACTCAACCTGCAGGAGTCAAACTGGGAATGATGGAGACTAACTGGAGTTTAGAAAGTGAGGACACCGTGGAAACCACACAGAGAAGTTAGTGCCGTCATCGGAAAGAAACAACCAGGAGAATGAACACGTTAGTTTTATTCCTGCTAATGAAAATCAACGATATCCACCTCGTGCACATGCGGTGAGTGTGTGTTCAGCTGCAGCAAGGGCCGGTGGACTGGACTGTCTGCGTCACAAACTGAGGGGACGTGTTTACTCCTCCAACACTGGAGCCATGACCTGAAGTCCTGCTGGGAAATCAGCTGATAATGGAGCATGGTTACTTCACCACCATTAATGACAGAGGGCTTAAAATGCAGGCAAGTGAGTGAATACACACTATCTGGTGTCTGCTGTGTTCATCCTGATGGTAGAGTGGCCCGCCATGGTTTACTCTGCAGTTTCCCATGTGCTTTAATTGTTTGTGAAGCCTCTTTGTATTGTTATAGTTTGCTGTGGACAAACACACTCAGCACTGTGGTCAGGGCCTGCTGGTCCTTTTGAATTCTCTTGTTGTTTAATGGTTTTAACCTGTTTGTTATATGTCAATGTTAATGTTATTTCATGTTGTTGCTGCTGTGTGTGTTTTTCTTTGGGTTTAAGTTGTGCTGCATATTCAGAAGTTATCTTTAACCAACACCCTGATAGCATGTGACCTTTTTTGTGATTGTCTTGATAAGTGTATTGTATCTGCTACTGGTCTGCATGTTGGTAAGAGTTTACATCCTATATACGTTTTTTATGCTAAGCAGATATATTATAGGTGAGAGACCCATGTGAGAAGTGGGTTTTATATGTATTTGTCTGTGTTTCAAAGTATTTTGGCTTGGATGTAACTCTACACCTCTCATCCTCATACCCTAACTAGGATCTATAAATATGTGGCCATCGGGTTCCAGTCGGGTTATGGCTACATGTTTTTTTTGCACTGGATGTAACTGTAATCGGGGAAAACGTCAGTCATTGTTGGGTTCGGACAAAAAAACAGAAAGCCTATTTACCTTTTTACTTTTCTCTCTAATGGAATCCATCACTAGTCAGTAATGATAATGAGATTAAAATGGATTGACAGTATGTTTCATGACCAGTGGCGACCTCCTCTCCAGACATAAAACATACAGCGTGTTAATTAATCACATTGGCTGTTCTGACACAAATATACCATCACCACCATCGACATCAGTGAGCCAACAAAGTTTTTCAACTGAAAGTACTGCAAGCGTTTGCCATGTTTGATTTCTTCTAACAGGTGGGAGAGTATAAAAATAACAGTTTGATACAGTATCATGGCACAAGATCAAAATGTCAGCTCGTCTAAGTGAATCCACTCAGGCACAAAATCTGTCAGTCCAGTCTACCGTCACTATCAACAGATGGAGCTCGCTGTAATTCTTTTTATTTATTTTTCATCTGAGACACCCCCCCATGAATTTATTCGTAATATACTGCAGGATCTGAGTTCATTTTAGGCAATTTATCTTTTGATTTAATTTTAGATTTGATGTAGATATGATAACCAGTTGCCACAAGTAGAAGTTATGTGCATTATTTTTCTACATTGACATACTGTATGAAGAACATGGCTTAAACACAAAGACATGTTTTTTTATAACAACAGCTGACAAACATGAGAGATGGGATTCCTAAGAATAAACCACTTGGGGTTTTGCTGTCTTTAAATTACAAATATTGTTTGTGCTGCAAATGTTGTCTCCAGGTGACAGTAATAAACATGAATCACCATCTTGAGGACACATTTTCCAAATGATGGGAATCAATGTGCCAGAGTTACGCAGTTGTTTTAAAACCTGCTCAAAACAAGTCAAACACTGAGAGTAAAATGTGTTAGTGTGCTTCGCTGAGTTGGTTAGAAAGTTTCAAATTAAAAAGCTGCCGCGTGCGTGTGTGTGTACACTGGATAATTTTTCCATTGCTGCTCTCTCAGTTGCCTTGTCCATCAAAGGAACGTGAGGAAAGTAGTGAGAGATGACTCCTGAGGATGTTGTGTTACGTGATTGTATGTGGTTGTGTTGCTTGATTGCCTGGAAACAAGTTGCAGTTCTGCATCTGACAACTCTGTTCCGGTTCAGCACTTTCAAAATGAATCTGTGTGTGTGTGTGTTTGTGTGTGTTTTCCCTCAGAGGAATACAAATAATTAAGGAGGAAGTAATCAGGTTAACCAATTAAAGTAGACCTCCATTCATTGTCGACACCACACTTCGAGGTTTCATGACAACCTCGCACAATGTCTGCAGCCTAATCTTCAGAATTGTCATCTGGCTGTCTTCATTTCATTTAGCGACTAGATATAATGTAATTACAGGTTGTGCTATAATTACTCTTTTCTTCTGAGAGTTGTAAAATGCTGACGTCTCTCTGACATGTTGCCACTGTCTCCCCTCCTCATTGACGATGCAGTGTAGATGAGATTTGATGAAAAGTGCCTGTCATTCATGTGCAAACAGTGGAAATGACAAAAAAGGTCTTAGTTGGAATATTCTGCTGTCTGGGATCTGACATTCATCACTTGTGACCTTTTAAGTCTCAGCTTATCTTGTCTTCCTTTTTCAGCCTGACTGATCTGTCAGGCGCAGCAACATGGTTTCATCATGTCTGTGCACCTGGCAAGGAGAAATTGTTTTTTTTCGTGGTTTCAGTGGAAACAACACACAGTAGCTTCACACAGGAAAAATAAACACTGGTTTTCACATATCAAACCACCATTTAGTCTGATGCATGAATGGGCAGGGGCGTATCAAACCTTTGCTTTGAACGTTGCAGAGGGCAGCTGTTGCCTGGGAAAGCATCCTGCTCCTTTAATACCCCAAGGCTGGAATCCCATAAAATCTTTCATCAGGCCAAATGAATAAGAAAATTACTTTAATTCAGGGAAGGGGAAGAGGCAACGTGCAATTGTATGAGATTGAGAGGAGATGGAGTGTGTTATCCCAAAAGTATTCGCAGAGCTCATCAAAGCCTTTTTCCATAGTTGCTTGCACTCTAATTGGGCGATGCTGAGATGGATAACAAAAAAAAAAAGGCAGAATGTACAGGTTCTTAATGGTGGTAATAGGGAGAAAATCCAGCCGTTTTCCTTATAGCCTTCATCGTGTCTCGCCAAGTTTGTTCCAGAAAATGATAGCTCAGCACATAATAGATGTCGGCATTGTGATGTTTTATTGTGGGAGTAATGCTCCAATCTGCCTTTAGGGTCATGCTGCCAACTGTATCTGATATTGGAGAAAATATTAAGTATGGTAATTATCCACTCTGGTTGAGATAGGCCTGTGCACCTATTTTTTCCCCCCATTTAATTGCTTCCTTTGGGATAATTAGTAATCATTAAGAGATAGTCAATTGGGCGTTTATGCGCAGTCACGATGCACTGTACCGGATGTCCAAGCATTAAGTGGTTCGTCATTAGCTGAGAGGTCAGCAGAGTGGAGCTGTTTAAACCAGAGCCCCTCAAAGACACCAGCCGGTGAACTGCGGCTCTGTAGCATCCAGAGGAAAACACTGAACAGCTGCTGCTGTCAGCATTTCTGTTGTTCCCCTGCACACCACAGTTTGCACGTCACCATTTAAGATGATCCAGTGTCAACAGCTGTAGACATTGACAGATCTGACAGTTTAGGCCAAGTCCTCACAAAGAAGAGTGTGAAGGAGTCTGTGATTGTGTGTGTGTGAAGGGTTTGTCAGTGTGTAAATGGGAGGAATGTATTTCTATAACACTTGAATGTATTTTTTTAGAAGAAAGGTTTGTGACTTGCTGCACACCCATGTTGTTGTCATGGATTCTGATTAAATTATCATATTTTAATGTGTGTGTTCTCACCTACATTATCTTGGTGTCACGTTGAAATTAGTAATGTGATTATTCACATCGCCTCCCAATTTCTTCTCCCCGATCTGCTACATCAGATTAGGTCAGCAGCCGTGGGGCTTTTTGCACTGTAGATTTGTTTGTTACCCTTATTTAGGAAACAACATCATGGTCCATTTAGTCATGTCTGTGTCCATTAATTTAAGCGCAGTTCTCTGAGCATCAGTAAACATGCTGCTGCTTAATTGGTTGCTCGACGTTTTTACTGTTGTACTTTCATCATCAGTGATGGTGCCGCATATGCCTGTACACTGTGGTGCACCTTAAAGAAGGTCAGATGTCCGCACACGGAGGGTGATAAAATAACAATAATTATCCTAATATAATTTTCTGAATGGCAATATAACACAATTTCAATTTATATGTCTATTGATCCCCTGTTTATGCATAGTGTAAGCACAGTGAGGATATATTATAAATAGCCTCCAACTAAGATAGAGAGTCTAAATTAAGAAAATAAACATTATTTTCATCTTTTCTGCATTGTTCATTAGTAAAATGAAAGTTTACTTGTGGGCACATATCTGCAAACATAAATGCTGATACTGACATATCTGTGAAAAGCTTGGTCTAATATATAAGGCTTACTCAATGTACAATCCTTAATATCCAATAAAAGCTGTTATTGTACACAAAGAAAAAATTGATTCCAATGCTGACATATTGCCTGGACTACACCAATTAAATGCACAATATAACTTGAAAGATAACTCCTACTGTAGTATACTTCCCTGCTTATGGGATGATATAACTCATCAATTGCTTTACTTTATTCCACCATTAACATTGTAATGCTGAGATGAAGGTTAAGGTTAATGTGAAGCAAAGTGTCTGCATCAGTATCTGCCAGGAGGAAATGGCTTAAGAGCAGAGCACCTCACCTTATGCACTGGATCATATGCCATCTCATTATGTAATCATTTTGTCAAGAAGCTGGCGAGAGCAGAAGAGGAGGAAGGGTTTCTCGTCCACTGAAAAATTTAAAGGATCTACTCGTGAATCTTTTAAGAGGCTTATTTCTTACCATGTATCAAGCTGTTGCAGGCCTGTATAACTTTCTACTGCACTCATGACTACTGCATCATGGGGGACATATTTTGTCCGACCCTTGTCAATGTTTGTGACCAAGATAGGATGTTTGGTGGTCAGTGTTGTTTACAGAATTCTCAGATCGTCATGTGCCTTCCTTATCAAATCTGTTGGTGCTTCTCCTCGCTTACTTTGCTGCTAGCGTTAGCCGTAGAAGGTGTAGCTTTAGATGGCTGTATGATGTTGCATATACTGCAGCTGATGGTTCTGTCTGCTTTGGTAAAGTATTTTCACACAGTTGATCTAAGTCGATCATCTGAATCTGGTCGAATGGCCACGTTTCTTTCCGGCTCTTGTTCTTGCTGCATGTCTGCTGCTTTAGGGCAGAGGAAAGAAAGGTTTTAGTAACGCACGACAACTATGGTATTGTCTGGTCTGGTTTTTTTTCTTTCCAATAGTTTTAAGCCAAGTGCCACATAGAAATCACTTCTGCTTTTCTCTCACATCCAGCACTAAAACTTAAGTCCTGAAACTATTTACATGTGATATCCTTGCCAAATGGTGGGCAATTGCACCAGTGAGATTGCCTGGGACCTGAGGGAGCCCGCCCTGGGATCTGTGAAGTGCCTGTAACGTTATGATCTAAACTTATTGCCTACAGCATTTCTATATCTCACCACTGCCCCTTCCCATCATCCCCTCCTGTCAGTCAGACGACCAGAGGGCTTGTGGCAAATTGTGTATATGCTTTTCTCGGAGGTGTATGTTTTTAAATTCACACCAGCGAGTATGAAGAGGGGTGCATATGTCACCCCCACTGCTGTAAGGGCTCTTACATGTTCATTCAGTCAGCATAAAAAAACCTCACCAACACCAGCAAGTGGGCGTGCCCCCGGGAGCTCGAGAGGATGAAGAAACCTGAATCCATTCAATAAAAATGAAACAGATAAGACACCCGAGCTACTGCGGCTAAAATGCCAGCAAAGCAGGGGCTGTCTGATCCTGCCTGCTCTCCTGAGGTCATGAAGACCTTGGTGGATGAAGCTTTAATCTGGTAGAAAGGAAGATGGGAAGGAATTCAGGTGCCTTGGGGGATGGAAGTGGCGGCGTGGGAAGACGTGGTTTGGAAGAGGACTGTTTTGTTTAACCGCTGCAAATTGAGGTGTTAAAATGGCCAGACTCATGCAATGTCAGTGAAACATTGGTTGAGATTTAGGTGTTTTTTATCCTAATGAGCCTTTTGTGTGGTAGCTTTACTCCAGAGGAAGAGAAAAGAAGTAAATGATAATTTCAGGAGCGTTTAGATGGATTAGACAATCACCCACTCAGACTGTCTGGTTCCTAAAGAGTAAAATACTGTGGAGTGTTTGTATCCTGTGTGTTTTTGTATGTGTGAAATCATGAGAATGCAGGAATCTGAGGAAAGTAAAGATTAATGGTTCACAGGTGATTAGATTGGGGCCACTGTTCCTATGAGTTAGTACAACATGTGCTCATGGCTTTTTCCACATGCTCAATATTGGGTTGTTTTTGGGCAAGCGGCCACTAATGCTCTGTTCTTTTGTCTCTAAACTATTCATTATGTTTGGTCCTTTGTTTGAGGAGGTTTTCTCCTTTGGATTCAAGCCTGTATGGCACCTGTTTTATAGATAATGCGCCATATCGCAGTGTTTCCCATTAATTACCCAGACTGTGGCTGCCCACCATTGTCTAATTTGTTCTGCAAGATAAAATAAATGTTTTGTTTTTTTTCTAAATTCAAATAGATAACCCAGGTAATTTGATGAATTGAATACAATTCTGTGGAAGGTAATCTGTTGTACTTTACTCAACCATCAGTAAGCTTTTTCAAAGACATCATTGAGATGCAACTTTTGGCTTTTCGTTTTTTGTAAAAAAAATCATACTCTAAAATCCAAATAATTTTCGCTCCAGACAAGATTTGCTGTCAGTAACTGCATCATTATGACGTTAATCTCCTCAAAGATTTTGCAATCTCATGACAAAAGAATGTGTATTGGTTCCCTCCTTCACTTTCTGAACTAAATCACAGTGAAAAGTCACAAGGAACACTTTGCTCTTCTCTGTCCCCTGTGACTTTTGGGGATCATATATGTATTATTCTATCCAAAAAAAGGAAATTATGTGCAAAGATTGAGTTTATTATAGTTGAAATTTATACTGCCACATCTACAAAAGCCACAAGTGGCCAGTTGTGATAAACCAGGTCTCATGACTGAACCAAAGACAGTTTACACATTAGGCCAACAGGGGGATTAGTGATGCAGCTAAAACAACAAATGTATGACTACCAGGACTTTGCTTTATATAAAGGCCTGCAGTATGTTAGGCTTTCTCATGTGGTATTATCATTCAACAGTGTGTTGAGGTGAGGCTCTGACTCTTTATCTATCCAACTACTTCAAACACAAAATTCAGGGATCTGAGAGATTTCTACATCTAAAGCAACATTTCATCCGCAACACCTTGAGCAGAAAGAGAATAGAGAAATACAAATAGTAGATATTTATTAATAAATATTTCATGAAAACATTGAAGTAATCTTCCCTGAAAGGCATCAGTAATTGACAGTTGAGGTTGACAGTGGAGAGAAGGAACACCTTCAATATTTCTGATATTTCTGTAATATTTGTCACTGATTGCAGAAAAGCTGTTTTCTACTTTAAACATTTCATAAAAATCTGAGGGCTCAGAACTGCAGAGGAGTCTTATATCTTTGATCTAAGAGGAGGATCTTTGATCATGTAATAAAGCAGCAATGTTGAAACCCGGTGGAGTCTTTTCCTCACAAGTTCATACAACAAGTTAAGTCAGACTAATACTTGATTTCAGGGCTTATTGCAATTCTATTGCCGATGAATGTGTTGGCTTGTCGTCTACACCACCATCACCAAATCACACCATATGAGAATATTGTTTGGGAGAATATAGGGCTAGAATGATGCACTGATATAATTGACTACGTTGAATGTATAAATATCAATTTGTGTCAGTGCATCTCCTTGTTTACGTTCATCTACAGTGATGCAGACTCCCAGGCATACTGAGAGTGTATCTCAAAAAGACAGAACATTATGGTACAACGTGAGTGGGAGTTTATCTGAGACTGAGCTGGCCGACCACAACAGCACAACTGCAATGCACGGATATCTCAAAAGAAGACATCCTGGGGTTCTTAAAAATAATGAGACAGCAGTGTGAGTATTTATTAAGGTGAGATATGTCTGTTTATTGGTCGGTATCAGTGCCTGTGAGTCATTGTTGCATCCTAATCTGTTGTGTTTCAGACAAGATCTCAACAAAGACTCCTCAGAGCACATCCTTCTGGATAATTTGGCAATGGAGCTTTCTGCTACATTTGCAATCAGATTGTTTATGTCCATATAGACTTAAACAACTTAACGATGTATATTTTACATTAAAGTTGCGCTTTTATATAACTAGGTATTTGTGTTGGAAAATAAGTTGGTTTTTTTGAGAAAATGCTTGAGGAAATGGTCGAAAGACTAATGGTAGAAGTTGTTGACATTATTTTAGCCTATTGTTAAATTAGCCAGGATGAATTTCACAAGGATAACAAGGACTAATTTACTAATCAGAGGATAATCAATAGGTTAATCGAAAAATAATTGATGGATGAATCAACTAATAGGTGAATCGATAAAAAAACAAATGGTTGGTTGCAGCCTTGGAAATGAGTTCCATTCCTCCAGTAGAGAGACTTGTATAATCAATACCACGGCTCATTCAAGCTCCTGGTGGCATGTGGTGGCTTATCAAGTTTTTCCATTAATTTGCCATCTGTCTGTACACACATATGTATGTGCAAATGTATATGCAAGTTTCCTCCATCTTGACACAGGATCCCTGGAGCACAGCTGATGTGACCAGAGCCGAGAGAAAAAGAAAAATAGTGAAAAAGCAGGATAGGAATGTGAGTGTGAGACAGGCAGAGAAGAAATGAGAGGTAGATTTATCCAAGTGAAGGTTGACTGTGAGGAACTGTGAGAAAAACACCTCAGAGAATAAACTGATAACCAGGTGTGATATTTCTTTTCCTACATTTAATTTCTTCAGCGACATGCTATTCCCTGCAAACTTTTCATTGCGTTCCCTCTGCCCGCTGTGTGGCAGGATGAACATTGAATCAGTCACATACCTTGGAAGTATGCCACGCGCTGTTGCACAGCTGTCCTTTTAATTGACATCGAAATGTACAGTGATCCATGAATAAATGCACGTGCCTGTGTACACACATGCACAAATACAACACACACACACACACACACACACACACACAGAAGAAATAAGGTATTTGCTGCTACAACATAAATGAACACTTGCCCTTTAATACTGTTGTTGCTGTCAGAGGCTTGGCAGCCTCCTTGATGCAACAGAGAGAAATTGCAGCAGCTTGATGTTTTATTTGTTGTTGAGTTGGTGACAGACCGAGAAATGATTTAATTTCATCTGAGAATGGGCCTAATCCAATGCACAGCTGCCACCAGTTAAATTTTTTCATCACACTCCTGTGAGCAGGACATCAGTTCGAGGAACAATACTCACTTAATTGAAACACTTGGAACAGTAAAGAAAATAGAAGAACCCTCGTCCTAAATGTCATCTCAGCCTTAGAAGCCCAGTACCACAAGTTTGTCAAGCTAAGAAAATCGATTTGAACTCTGTTTCGCACAACACACGCACACACACTCACACAAACATGCATTTCCACACACAGGGGGTATAGCCCACTTGCTCCCAAGCCAGAGCTTGTGCGTGACACCATGGGGTATTGTGGAAAAAGGGTAATCTTAACCATTAAATCATCACTGACAGATCAAGTGAGAGGCAGACACACTTGAAAGGTTACAGGACACTGAAGGCACATTTTAGTCATATCACACACCCCGGAGCTCTGCAGGCCGTTCATGTAATTAATAACTGCAGTGGAAAAAACACTGGGGAAAGGGAGCTTTTTGTTTGAGATGGTGAGATGAACTGCTTTTATAACAATGGCAACATCATGTGAAATAAGAAATAAAAAGTGTTGACGCTACTGCAGATAATAGTAAAGCAGTAAAATCATATTAGGTGCAAATGTTATATCAAAGTTACCAAACAGCTAATCCTCATTTTATTATGGGCTGTATTCATGTACACATTCCTGCTTCATAAACTTAACTTTTTAAACAGTTGCTGGTCTTATACCTGACCTGAAGTTTCATATACAAGCAGTCTGGATCCCATGTACACAGTAGACACAAACATTCAGGCCCTGTCTGTAAGCCCTACCACTTTGCCCTACCCTACCCCTGGGGTAGTGTTGTCCCATTTCTGTATGTGATGTAGGGGTAGTGGCCATCTAGCCCTTCAAACACACCTTCACACTGTAGTGTATTCAGGACCCCCCTGAAAGGGGTAGATGGAAATTCCAGAATGCCTTACGAATACAGGAAGCAAATCAACAGCAAATTAAAGTGATTCAGGAAAATCGCTATTCACGCCATCACAACAAGCATGTACACAGTGAGAGTAACGTTTTCAGTGTGTGGCAGAAGTTTCTATGGACAGGACTCACGTTAGATTGAAATAACTGATGTAAACACGCTGATTAATTGACTGTGTATTTATCAACAGATCAATCTGTCCCATCTGTCCTGCAGTTGTCTGATTTGTCACTATTATAGTGTTGGTTGTTAATATAATAATGTTAGTTTATATTGTTTGTCAGTGTAATACCAGTGGTTGGCTGATGATGATGTAGCGAGTGGTGTCGGTTCCGAGGGGAAGATTTTCTTGCCCTCTCCCTTGTGGCTTTGTTTGGAGGGGGACATCCGGGGTCAGGGTTAAGGCAGAGGAATTGGGACAGGGCATCACTGCCAGAGTCAAATAATTAAAAATCAATATTATCCACTTGCACAAGCAGTCGATATTGACTATATTGACTTTAGCAGCAGCCATCCTCTCTGCAGGGCAAGAGCCAATAACAATCCTTCCTCCTGCACATGACCATGTTATGATGTGTCCACCAAGAAGAGGACTGCACCAACATGCACCAACATGCACCAACATGCACCAACATGCACCAACATGCACCAACATGCACCAACATGCACCAACATGCACCAACATGTCCACTGTCAATTTGTTTGTGTGAGAGAGAAAGAGGGAGAGAGAGCCAGATCAGGGCTGGCTGAGTTAATAAAGATCTTCAATGAAACAACATATAACATAAATTGACCCCTTTATTCCCCATATAGTATATAAATAAAAAAATAAAACGACAGAAAATCAATATTTGGCATTCAGTGTAAATATTGTAGTGGGTGACAACATATAAATAAATGTATAGGAAGCAATGTGCTGTCACGATTGTTGTGTACTGAGTAGCTTTCAGAAAGTTTCATTTCATAATTTTCGTTGCAATCTAGAGTTTCTTCGCTACAGCTATGATTAGATAATCAAGGGTGGGATTTAGGAGCTGGTCAACTTGTTCAAACTTGTATATGATGATCTATTAGCTTGAGGAATTAAGGAGAAGGTTTTCATAATTGCTGCTGGGATAAAAAAAAATACTGTATCACTTTACCTTGAATGACTTTCCCATGATGGTTTTGTTTTGAATTGTTGAGGCAGTGAGGGACGTTATTGTTGTCGTCTTCACTTTTAATCTAACAGACACTTTATCCTGGATGACCACTGGGCGGTTATCAATCTGAAATATTTGATTTAGAAAGTGATATTAAAAAGGACAAGAAAGAACAAACGGGAGATAAAGGAGGATGTGGGTTGAAGAAAGACAAAGAGGGAGACATAAATACTTTAGTATGTGTTAGTGCGTGTGCGTAAGATTTTATGTTGTACCTTTTTATTCTCTGTGTTTGTGTTTGCGTGTCAATCCGTTTGTGCAGTCAAGCATGCATGGACTGTGTGCATACTTCTAACAAGAGACGCACCTGCAACCTGTGATGGAATGGCCTGGAGGCAGGAGGTGGATGGTGTGACAGGAAAGGGAAAAGAAGAGGAGGGAGAGAGGATGGGAGAGGGTTATACGAGTAGTCGGATCACTGACAGGCAGTAGCTCCCTCCCCAGAGAGAGACCATTACAGGGGAGAGGGAGGTGGAAGGGGGACATGTTGTCGGGGCCTGCCACTGAGCTTATTGGCAATCTGTTAGCAAGGCCACAGGCAGGCGGGGAGGAATATCAGGTTCAGGGACAGAAGAATGCCTGCGAGACAAGAAAAATCTACTCCTCCTGGCAATGAGAGAGAGAGAGATGTGTGGAGTGGGTTGTGGCGAGGGGGTCAACAGGCGACAAGACAGGAGAGAAGAGAGAGGGCCAGAATATATAATGGCATTCTGTTACTGTTTAAACCGGTGGGGAATTTGGCATTTGAATTAAGTGCAGTGTGAGAGAGGTGAGCTTGCATCTTTAAATGGGATGGTGAGCACTGAGCTTGAACATGAATTACAGAGAGAGACATTAGAATAGAAGGGAGATAAATCAAATGGTGTGATTGTGTGTCCAGTGAAAAGTAAATCACCCTCTTAGAACAACAGAATACATCCCATCTTCACTGAGCTTTACATACAGTTCCTGACCTATGGTGGCTGAGATGTCTCCCAAAGCATTGACGGAAAACAGGAATGCAACAGCCAAAACTTAACTAAAAAAGCCAAAACTTAACTACAAGAGCCAAAACTTAACTACAAAAGCCAAAACTTAACTACAAAAGCCGCAACACAAGTGCAAAAGCTGCAACACAACTGCAAAAGCCACAGGTACAAATACCAAACAACAGAAACACAATCACAACAGAACAGTGAGCGACAGCAGACCTTGTCAATGAAAAGAGCAGAGTTATTGCGGTCAATCTAGCCACCGCTGAGAATTGAATGCTTGTGTTCTTGAGGTGTTACGGTACAGATGTGTCCAAACACACTCGAGTACATTAAGTGTTTCTTTGGCAACATCTGCTCTCGCTCACTTCCATTGTGGTTCTGTTTCCATTAAAGCTTTTGCATGGGTGCGTTTGCCATTAATGCACTTGTGTGTGACGTCACGGCCACTGTTTGTGCTCACAGTATCAGACATGATGTATATGCGTATGTGAATTAGACTATAAAATATAATATGAATGAGTTACATTTGGGTTGGAAACGAGCAGAGTGAATATTCATCTATACTTTTACCTTCAAGAAAATCAATGTGGGATCAGTATATGAAAAAATGCTGGAACTAAATGATGTTCTCTGACTTTTCTTTATCTTTGTCTCTTTATTATTTTCTAATTTTGGCTCTTAAGGGCTCCAACAGCAGCGCAGTCTGCTGGAGGCCTCGGGGTCTTTCTGCGAACGAAGACATCTAGCAGTAGAGTGTTTTGCTTTTGTTTTATCAGCCTTGCTTTTTTATGTACTGCAGCTTGAGTGTGATGTGGATGCTTTCCACAGTTCTGCTTAACATGCTGTTATGATATGAGACTGATTAAGTGTGTTAGGGTGTACAGTGAGTCACTAGAGGGAGAGTCGGAAGAAAAAAGGAGGTGACAAAAGCAGGATGGATACTGAAAACTTAGCAGGGTTTATTTGCATTTGACATATTTATACCTGGCAGTAAAAACGTCACTGTCTTGTCACCATATATATATAGGAATATATATGATTAAATGAGGACTGGATGGAGGCGGGAAATTGGAGTAATAACCAGGAGTTTTGAGACGCAGGATAACATCTCTCATAACCATTCAAAACAGCCACATTATTTCAGCCCATTTTCAGTTTGATATACAGTCAGATACTGTGCTGCTTTGTGCAGCTTTTCATGTCATTGTTCCCAGCGACTGTAACGATTTCACTTTCCAAGACAAAATTAATGATCTCCAAGTGCAAAATAAAACTCATCAATCAAAAGTGGAGGTGACTGGCAACCTTATAGGTGAGTTAGCAGCACTTTCCCCAGGTGATGTCATATTAACCACAACGTCTTTGCTGAACCATCTCCTCAGAGTCACCGACTAGGAGCCAGCTTCTCTCTCACAAGCTGCTGTCTGAGAAGCCAAGGTTTCTCAGAGAATTATTGATTCTGTCACATAACCCAATTTTTCAAAGACCTCAGTCCATGGGGAAAGAAGAGAAGGGGAGAAAAAAGGAATGCCATCCCACGCCGCCAACAAGGAGTCATTTTTCTCTCTAACGGATGGGGAGGGAGCAAATTTCCATTCCAAATGGGCTTGGAGTTATTAGTGTGGTCGGTGGGTATTTTGTCACTGTCATAAGCACAGTGAGAATTAATTGTTGAAATGGTGCCCCATGAGCCACCTTGTGGGGTGCAAATGACATTTTCTTAACCTAAGGACCTTAATCAAAAGCAACGAGGTAGAGCACACCTACCAAGTGTGGTTAAGCAGAGCCAACAGGTGCAGGCTGACACCGATTTGGAAAATCAGCAGCATTGGCTGCTGGGAAACGATTGGAACCAGTCTGAGCTCCTCATGATTTACTGTTTGTGTCTTCTGGCAAACAACCAAAGAAAAGGCTGGAGGCACAGTTATGTATCTGTTTCTTACCACACTGACTGGAAAATGTAAAGAGCTTGTAGCACTTCAGTAAAATATAAGTCTCCCTTAAAAATCCAGACAGGTGTTGACTCAAGAGTGTAGGCGGAACATTTCGTATCACCCTTCAAGTTACTCGAAATGTAATCATGGGCTTAATTAGCAATTGTAAACACTTAATTGCTAATATTAGTTCAGAGCCTTTGCCTGAATGACTTTCACACTTGAAAAACAGTTGTGTGAAATACGATAAGTTGGGTGAAGTGGAATACAAAAAACTAATTTGGTGCTCTGGAATACAATCCAATTAACCTCAAGGCTTTTTATATTTACAGCAAGGGAGATTCAGGGGATGATTCAAGAGCTCAGGAAGAAAATCAAAAGTAAACTGCAGTCAGTAAAGCAGAGGGGGGGAATCATTAACCCCAGCAGTGTTGAAGAGATCAATACTCTAGTTTTATACAGGATGTTATATGATTGAAAGAGGGTTATACATATGCATAATGATACAATTATATTTTTATAAAAGAAAAACTGTAGGAAATGTATCATCACTAAAGTGTTTGCATTTTGCATTAAAATGATGTCTTAATTCCCTCACAGCACCTTTTCTTGAAACTGCTACTTTCAGCAAATGTGCCCACTCATGGTACTAATTGACCCCTCGTAACACTCTATAAACCTCTCTCTCTCATTTTTCATTTTACCTTCCTTCTTTCTTTCCTCCCGTCTCCCTCTATCATTGCCCTTGTCAGCAGGGGTAAATAATTGATGCCGCTCTTCTCGCATAGCGAGAAATTTATGAATAGAAGAAGCAGAGGGATGGTTGTATTTTTCGCCCTAACTTTTCAGTAGCCCCTCTCTGACTTATCTTGTGTATCCCAGCCAAGGTCAAAATAAGTGCACATTTTATAAAGATGGATCGCTCCAGCAGAACTCTGGTATTCCGACCTGGTCTGCACTCCATGCCAAGATGCTCACCGGCCTTACCCAGCCCCAGGACAGCCATTTCTCACTGTGCATACTTGTGTTTGTGTGCAGACATTCCTTTGACTACAATATATTAAACATCGACCCCTGATTTATGCTCTGAGTCGACCAAATCAACATATATTATCCAGGTGCTGAGAGGCCACATGAGTAAAACACAAATCTAAATAAAAGATGCATTTGACCCACAGTCCGGCTCTCTACCCCTCTGAAATCTCACAATGAATATAAGTACTATTTAGTCTTTAAAGAGTGTACTCTGTTTCTGCTGTTTAGAATTGTGAGTAACTCCATATGCCAGCCAATTATTGTGGAGCACAGTGAAATAAGTTCTCACAGTATCATCCAAAGCATAATCCAAAATATATTTTTAAAGAATGCCTCCATGCACTGTGCTGTGGCACGATCTTCAGTCACACTTAGCGACAGACAGGGAATTATAGATATCCCCCTCTGCCATAATCTGTCAGCTTGTGGGTGTATTTTAGTCTAGCTGCACAAAGTCAAGTCAACTCCTGCACTGAGGAGGGAAAAAAAGTCCACAGTGCAAATATCCCCAGTGAAACTCAAAATAGAGACCCAAAGCCACTTTTAATTCCAGTGCTTCAAGGATCGTTTCTGTTGTTGGAACTTAATTTTAGAGCGTGACATTTACTTTGTAGTTGCTGAATTTGAAGAGCTGTGTATAGGTGGACATTTTAATAGAGTGAGCAATGAGTTTAACTTGAAATAAAAATTATTCTTTGTTGGAAAAACTTTTACACTACAGCCGCAGAGGAGAAGAACAATCAAATTTGTTAAAACAACACAAGTGTTTCACAGAGAAATTAAAAATGCCTTTGGATAAGTAAAGTAATTGATGAATAACTAAAAAGATTTAATACTTCAAATGAAAGACTTAAGACTCAAACAGTCACTTGTTATTTCTCCAAATAGTTATTTTAATTGAGACAATGAAAATGATGGAACTCATGAGCTTGTGTTTACAACATCAGGCATGTACATGCTTGGTTATGTATGTGTGTGCCGGCAAAGCAAGAATGACAGAGGGTCAAAATAATACTGTTGTGAATATTAACATTTTCCAAAGATGTATTGAATCAACTCTGGAGAAAAATGTAAACTTCCATAGCCTCGGGATTTTAGAGAACTCGCCACAACTCATGAACTCCGAGCTTTCAGGAAATTCCTAGGTTTTGAATGAGGCAGGTCATTGTTTTTACTCTCCCACCCCCCACCCAAGCATTTGCAAGCGGTATTGATGTTGGCACTGGTGTCGTACAAACCTGATCACTTTCTATTTTATCAACTCTTTTATAATAATAACAGTGAGTAGGTTTAACCACTGCTTGTTTTAGAAATGCAGACACCAGAAACATTTTTTTGTTGATATTACCAAACCGACAATGAATCACAGAAGGTTGCAGCGTTATAAACATGGCTACTGTTATCAGCCTGGCTTCTGTCCAACCGTAAGAATCCCAGTTTGAACTTCACCCTGTTTCAGGTCTATGATAAAGGCAGAGTAAACATTGACTTGTATTGATAAGAACAGTCATGTTTTCTCACTGATCTAGTTATATTTCTCATGTTGGAGGTGAATTTTGATCAAATCACTCAGACTCTACTCTCCATGCCCTGTCAGTCCCTTCTCTTGTGTTCTTTCTTGTCCCAGCTGATGAGTCCAGGTCTAAGTTTCTGTCCCAGTCCATCCATGGCTCCCTCCATCGAGAGAATAACTGTCTAATATTCCCTCTTTTTTACTTTTATCACCTTCCCCCTTCTTTTTTATCTCTTTTCACAACAGGGCTGTTTTTCTTTTGCTTGGGTACAGGGCTCTTCTTCCTCCATCCTCTATTTCTACTACTTGGGGAAAGTTACCGTTATCAATCGTGGAATATTGGCAGTCATTTTCACTTGTGCCATCACTTGAACCTTGATTTTTCCACATTTCACACCTGCTTGATGAAAGCGTGGCTTGTGTGAAGGCAATTAAAATTAATTTTGTGCAGTCAACATCTACTTTATAATTGTAAGCAAAAAGTAAAAACCTGACTCATACCACTTTCTACAGAGAGGCACATCCTCCTCATGAACCCCTCCGTGCGTTCTTCACCCACTTCCTCCCTCTCGTCATCCACAACTAATTCACCTGGCAGCCAAGTGTCAAGGGCCTTAAGTTGTACATTGGTTAATGAAGCATGTAACCTGCATTTCTCCTGCCTCCACTTCCTGCCCTGGGTGACATGTGCTGCTCTTCTGTGCTCCTCACTTCACACAGCATCAAGGGCAGGAGCATAGGGAGGCAGCTTAGTGCTCTCCGCCCGTCTCAACCGTTCTTTTCAAGCCCTGCCAATATACTCCCTGGGTACTGTATGCAACGCTGCACGCCAGCCAAACACAGTTTATGGAGGGCACATTCACACTAGAATACTGTATGTCAGCACATCTCAGCTTTGTCACACAGGTGTACTATTTTTGAAAGGATGATGGGTCAATTCAAAACTCTAACATTGAACATTCTTTTGATAAATATTTTGGAGTGAAAAAAAGTGTAAAGGGGTTTCGATAATCTGCTGTGATAAATCCAACATCTTAAAAATGATGCCAAATAATGCAGTGCTTTCCACAAGCGCCAGATTTATTCATGTGTTTCCTCAAATACAGACCAGGGAACTTTATTTACCTACAACTGCAGAGGGCAACAGGGCTTTATTTTATTTTATTTGTAATGGCCCACTCCCTGTGTCTAATATCTATAATTGGCCATATTTGATCACAAACTCCCTCAGATCCACTCTCATTAGCTGATACTCATGGACATGGTCAACTGTCACGGCGACTATGTAGGTTAGTGTTTGTGCAATAAAAAGTAAAAGGGCAATTAAGCAAACGAACTGCTCAGCAAACATGTAGTTAAGGAATATTCTCATCTGTTTGGTCTGCAGGTGACATGTTTTAGTCAACCACAGCACGCTTAGCTCATAGCTAATCATAATACAATACAATACTTTTGTTAACTCCCATCTGTCAACTATCTGAGACAACCCCCCTCACCTCTTGTATTCTATTCTTGATTTTACTGACATGTTAGATTTGTTTGCATTACAGAGTTATGGCCTGCTTCTCCATTTCCTTGTGGGAAGCTGTGATGATGCCAGTACTTGTGGTCTATTAACTCTGGATTATTGCGAGTACTCTAGTATTTGTGTCAGGCTTTTGTTGACAAGTTTACATTGAGGTGTTAAACCTGCCAACCTGAAGCACATAATTAATCCTCGTACCTCTACTGCAAACAAAATGGATTTCCTGCTGTTTGAACAGTAAACACACACACACACACACACACACACACACACACACACACACACACACACATTTTTACAGATACAACCATAATCATTTTAAAATGCTAACAGAGACATTACTGAGCAATTCATAAGTAAAGATACAACTGGTATATATACCAGTATACCATATATATATATATATATATATAACACATATATAGAGCATTTCTATTCTTGATGACCACTCAAAGTGCTATACAGTACAGTCTTGCATTCACCCATTCAGAATAATAATATGTACATGCATTATGACATACAAGATGTTTTTAAAGGAAGCTTTCTTACAGTATTGCGTCTGTTGTGTTAGAAACAACATCAAAGTGACCACTTGCTTCCAGACATTTTCCTGCTGTATTCTCACATGGGCTCACGCTGACATTTTAAAGACATTAACCAAAATGTCTGTCCAAGTGCTAAAATGTCTGGACTTCAGTGGATGTCTGAAGCTCTACAGAAGGGTTGTTGTTTATCCTTTTACAGTTATTTCCTCTAAATCATGATCCTCTGACCATTTGATCCTTTTCGTGAGCAAAACATGAAATCCAATTACTTTTTTTTATTTTAAACAGAACAAGTCAAAGTCAGACCTGGTTATTTCAATTAGACTGTGGCTTATTGAACTATAACTGCATTCTATTAACTTTATCTTAATTACTTCTCGATGTCCTCTGTAACCTTGCGGGTGGCAAAGCAGTCTGATGGCTATGAAGTGTTAAAGGAATAGGTTTACAAGAAATCACAGCTCAAATGGGTTTATATCCAGAAGAGAATCTATTTTCTCTTTAAGAGTAAGGGTGTGATCAAATTAAAACTTTTTAATGCAAATCACCAGGGGACTATTGGAGTGCATGGACTTTTCATTTCCTGTGTTGGTGCAGTGAAAGTCAAAGCCAGGTGGTTGTAGTTGAGCTGAGCTGAAACTGCACAGATCTCATTGATGTCATCGGCACTGCAGCTCCTCTGCTCTGCTGATGTTCAAGCCCTGAACCTGTGCCCTTTTGCTGTGTCAGGTTTTCTGGGTTTTAATTCTCTGGAATCTTTCGGGGTCATAAATTACTCTGGGTCAGCAGTTTCAGCTTTACAGTGCACAGCTTTTTATAATGATTATTTTCAACACACATAGGAGTCATAATACAACAATATATTTTATTTTAAAGAATGAGGCATGGATTATGCAACTGTCAATCTATAAAACATCAAGGTATCCTAAATTAATTTTCTTTCTTTATGTCTATGTCCAAATTCTTGGAGCGGTGTCTCCAATTTTAGCCCCTGCTGCTGTGTTTTTGTTTTTCTGTTTCCCTTCATCGAATTATTGAATTATTCATTTTTCATCCAGATTTGTGCAGCATATTGAATCCCGCTAAAGATGTCACAGTTCACATCAACTATATTGAAAGATTAATCAAAATTCATATTATCATGGCTGAAATGTTGTTTTCACCTGTATAGCTGGGGGCTCTGTACTCTATACAATATCCTGAATTTTGATTACTCTTTTAGAGAAGTTTGTATCATCAATTATTCATTCCCTCACTCTCTTCCTATCTCTCTCTCTCTAGATTGCTGTTTGCTCAGTCTCTCCCCCCTTACCTGCAAATGCGTGAATATCCTTCCCCCCTGAGTAAGCATGCTGTCATTCATAACAGGGCCAGTCTGGGCATAGAGGTAAATAAATAAACCAGACACATATATGCCTCATTTCAAATGCCATTTGAATTTTCTTATCCATCACTTTGCTGCCTCTTTGGTGGACTATCATTCAATTAAACACCATTATCTGCTGGTTTGCTCGGGGAATTCTACGCACCTAAGCTGCCCTGCACAGCTCAGCCTTTTAATCTGAAGCAAAAAGGCAATTAATCAACAGGAATCTGTATTATGCAAAACAAACCAAGGAAGAGGCGGGACATTATCACATTTTCTTTAATTAGGCAAATGACTGCAAATTTACCGAATCAGTATTGAGGGATAGAGCGGAGAGGCTTTGAAACATCACTGAAAGGTGTAAAGCAACAAGGTTTAGCCTGGAGTGTTTTCATTTAAAAGGAATCAGTTGACATGTTTGCTCAGCTGCTTCTTTTCCCCACAGGGCTTATAAAGAAATGACTACATTATAAATAATCCCTGGGTCGCTCTCATATTTAACAACATTAATTTTACCAGTGGCAGTAATTATTAAAAGCTTATAATGCGCCTGTCATTTGTATTTATTAATTAAATTCATGATATGAAGAGAGCATGTTTATTCTGGGTTTGTTTTTTTAATCTAGTTTTTATTTTTTCTGAATGTTGTTTGAAGACACATTTATATCCTCTTTCAAATCACGCTGCCCTTAAAACTTAATGTTTCTCCTCTGTGACTTCATCTATTCATTCAAATCCATCTCTCTGAAAGCACTTCCTCTCCCAGTGATAAGTGATTATCTCACCAGTCAGACTCCTGTTTAAAATGAGGGACACGATAGGTAGAGCTTTCAGACTGAGGACACCCAGCAGTGGCTCTTTCTGCTGGTAGGTTCTGATGCTGCTCCTGCAGTGCTTTACAAAACTTTACTTTACTAATTGGTCACTTATGGTGTTTGGGATTGGAATTGTTTTTTTCCATAATGTTCTGTATTACTCTCTCTCTCTCTTCACAGTTGTCGCCTCCTTCAACAATGGTTCTGTTTTTACTTGCCAGGTAGAGTTTCCACTCTACACTGAGATTCTTCCACCATCTGCCATTAGACACCAGCTTAAATGCCAAAGCAGTTCCAGTGCATCTACACACTAGGATGACTTTTCAGAAACAACACATGAACGGCTAAACATACATCACACATAGGGCTGTGCAATAAAAGCATATCAATCAATCAATCAAATTTTTTTTGTATAGGCCATATTCACAGATCAGAATTTGTCTCATAGGGCTTAACAAGGTGTGAGATTCTCTGTCCTTAACCATATCAATTATTGCAAATAGATTTTCATCAATACCAATACAACATAAATCAAAATATATATTGCTGCAATGCTTATAATGCTGTTTATCAAGTGTGTCATTCTCTGCATATACCACAACTGTCACTCTGGATCAAAAATCTGTCTGAAATGTAACGTGATAATTAACAATCAACTGAATAAAAAAATTTTAATCATGAAAATAATTGTTATAGTCCAGCCCTAATCACACTGTCATAAATTCAGTTTGAAGTAATCATGGTACAGTGGCTCCAGACTGTGACCATCATTGTTGCATTTGACATTCAGCAGTTGTCTTTATGTCTGTAGCATTATTTTAGTTTCATTCTGCGATGACTTGCCCCGGCTCTTACTCTGATTGTCTCTCACCCTGATATCCATTTAGCAGGAGGCAGATGGGATATAAGATGATGTGATTATGCAAAACATCAAAACACTACCTTTAATTCAAAATGAAGAGAGCCTGTTACACCTGTCCCCGGCTCAGAGAATGTAGGAGGACTGCCCACGGGGAGAGAGCTGACCTCGGAGGATGATGTGACCTGAGCCGGTGGAGCTTAGCTGTGTCTAAGTTGTTCAGAGAATTGGCAACTTCTACCTTTTCAGCAAAGATATCAGCTCAGAGCAAAGGGAATGTCCTCTGGCTATAAAAACATTTGGATAACATTAAGGATTCACAGATCTGATCTGTTGGAGGATGTGAAATTTGTTTTTCTCTGGCATTGATCAATGCAGGTTATAAATGATTTTGCTCTTTCTTTTGGAGGATAAATAATAGGAATCATTCACTGATCCGACATTTCAAAGACACTAACTTATTCACACAAACTATACTATTTAATCTTGCTTTGAAGGGTACAGTACCCTATAGTGAGTCTAGTGGTTTAATCCTGAAGGTCTGTCTGACATTCTGCCTCATTTAAACTGAAAGAAAGAGGTTTAAGTTGTTCACATAAAAGGTCATCTACACTGCACCATTCAGTGATGTCATTTCAGCTGCCTAACCCTAATTGATTGTACCTTATTTGACTTTCAAAAGCTATGGAATACTGGCTTCTCATCTCCTAATCATGAGTCCTTGTCTACACTAACAATTGTATTTATAACACTATTGCATGTTTGCTGATAAATAAAGTATCACATTTTGACCGAGGGCGAGAAAGACTGAAAAGATAAAAGAGGATTTAATATGCAAATCTGTAGAACTTTTAAAATACAAACTTATTTTTTACCTTTGTGTGAGTGAAGGAGCAGGAGAGGCTAATTTTTCCTGATCACTTAAACTGCTGTACAAACAAGTGATACACAACGGTCGCCGCCACTGTGCACGGACGGATTTAGCTGACTCTTTAATAAGATCCAAGGGGAAACTGGGTCTTCATCTTAGCAGAGACGAGGATGAAGATAAGAATCAGAAAAATAGTGCCTAGTTGAAAAAAATGCTGAATAGATAGTTGCATATTTGCAAAGAGATAAAGCAGATTTATCTCAGGTAGAGGCCAGGGAATGATAATGTAAGAGAAAAAAGCTCAGAAAAACTCGATAAAAGGGAATTTATTTGTGCACAATTGAGAGTCAGGAGAGGAGATATGATGGGAAGGTGATATTTAGAGCAGACGGTATAAACACTATGGAAGGTTCCCTATAGATGTACTGTTCTGAACGATGGAGCCAAAGTGGAAAAGATGTAACTATGCCAGTGGGAGGCAGCAATGCTTCTGAATTTGTGTTCCTCTCCATCTGCTCTTGCACACTTTTGAAACTTCGTCAGACAATCTATTCAAAGTTGGCATCTACCGACGTGCATCAAATATCAGGAAATATTCTCACTGCGCCTGTTCCATCAAGCAAAGTATGGCACATACCTTGTGTGGACTTTGGATAGCTGTCCCACAACAATTAGCAGAAATAAGATTTTCAGTTTGACTCAGAGCTGTTACAGTTTTACTGCTGTTGTTGTATCACTTCATTTAGTTTGGATCTTTTTTCATGCAAGAATATAACTATAGTCACCAAATAACGCCTTTTTGGAAATTTGCTCCTGATGTTCACCATCCTCCCAGCAGAACAGTCTGACCTCAGCAAGCCCTTTGACAGTTCTTTGTGTAGCCTTTTAATTTAATGATATAAATTATATTAGAAAATAAAATGTTATTATCAGAGACAGAATATAACATTTGTTGCTGCTAGTTTGTCTGAGATCAAGCTGATGGCAAATCAGCTTGTTTGACAGTTTAACAGTGCCGCCTCTAGTTGTTATTCCCCACGAATGGGAGTTCAACCTCGGTTTACTGCGTGTGTCTCTTCTGCTAGAAACAAGAAAAAGAAGACCTTGGTGACATGACTTGAAAATACGTCACAATTCACACAACAAGAAAACAAAAGTGATTTCTAGATGATAACAGGTCTATCAAGTAATTTTAGACGTTAGGGTTTTTCAGTAACCAAAGTTTATGTCCAGAAGTTTTGTCTGAAATGATGACAGTCACAAACAAATAGAAACATCTTTATTCAATTCAAAATGGTGTAGTTTACTCATTATTACTAGACAGCTGAGTGTTAAATATTCCATTCTCGAAAATTACAATAATCATTTTCCGTACTGTGTATTACTGCATCATCTATTATTCAGTAATTCCCAATATACTGGCTGCATTTGCCCAGTATTTGAATCATCCGTAGAATGTAATTGTTCTGCCCTCAGTCCTAGAAAATCAAACATAACGACAGATGAATATTTGAAGGAAAATACAAAGTGTCAGTGTCATATGCAACATGTAGAACATAGTAGAGAATAAAAAAAAAATAGATGGATTTAGTAATGACAGCACCACATTAGTGAACCTATTTAATCTCAGATAAATGGGACAAGGTCAATAGATGGTTACATGGTCTTAAGACATGGTGAGAAATGGTTTGTTCAAATGCTGAAAGACAAAATTCACAATAACCACATTTCATTATTGACCAGTTCAGTGAGAGGAGAAACAGAGACACACGTGTCTGCTGCTATAGAAAACAATCTCATATCTTATGCCACATGATATTATGTTGTGTCTCACCTCCTTCTTTTCTCCCATTTCTCCTTCCCTTCACCATTGACCCCTCCATTCATTGTTAACAGCAAAAAAGATGAATAGCAGAGAGCAGCTCCAATGCGAGATTACATCCAATGCCGGTCGCCATCAAACAACAAAGAAAGAATGGAAAGGAGGGAATAGAGATTCTCTCTGCCAGTGGTTGGCAGGTAAAGATAGGCTGTGCACGACAGGTTTCAGCTGAGGAAAAGAACATTCTTTTGAAGGTTATGGATAAAGAAGAGAAATAGTTTTTCCTCAAGTCGATTAGGGTGAGGTCAAGTTCCTCCAGTATAGGAGTCAAATGGATCATGGCAAGAGGCCGGTCTGCTGTTGGAAGCAGGTTTAAGGACTTAATTTGGGAGGAGAAGAGAGAGACATTAAGCCATGTGTCACAGTGTCTACAAGAGGAAACCATCAGCGGCTTAGTTTGAGGGTTAGAGAGGAGTTGGGTGAACGAGCTGTGGGTGTAATCAATCTTTTTCTAAAGCGGTTCTGGTGTTGAGGGAACGTTTTTTTTAAAGGAGAGTGATAAAGGGTTGAGGAGGCAGAGGAAGACAAACCAGACATTTGCTATTGTGCCTCAGCTGCCTGAAGTCTGTTGGGTGTTTCTACTGAGCTGCTGCACTGATTCAGACATGACCACAAATTACATTTTATGATGATGTTCTTGCTCTCAACATAAATTCAGAAATATATAATTTTGACTTGTCAAATAGTGGCTTTACATATTTTTTCTTTCTGCAAAGTAAGCAGAAGTTGTGTATATATGAGGCAAATGCTAGTTTTTTTAAAATCAAGTTTTATACACCTATGGAAATAATCCTTTCTTATTATGGATGACTGCTGAGTAATATGGAGTTTTTCTTTAAAACTGGGTCTAATTGTGGGAGCTTTAACAAAAACAACTTTTCACTGTTACTTACACTGACATGCTTCCTTGACTAAAAATGTAAGAAAGAGTTTTCTGTCATCCTCTTCTTCACATTCTTTATTCATTATTTAGTACACCTCAGGAAAAGGATTGATTGACTGCTGCATGTACCAACAACCTAGAAATAAAATGAAATAATGAAATTACACATTCAAGGAAGGAAACAGGAGCTGAAATATTAGTCAAGGGAGAATGTTTTTATATTTTGGAGCCAATAAGGCCTTAATGTTTTTTATGTTAGAGTTGCTAACATAAGAACAAAGTTTCTGGGAGAGGATTTATTTTTTTGTCAGAATGGAGAATATGAAGGTGAATGTGAAACACAACACAGTACAGAGCCTAATGAGGCAATTAGAGAGCAATCCCTGATGATTATCAGCCATCATCAGACATACCATAATTTCACAAGCATATAGCAAAACAAAAGTCTGTCTTGTTCAGTATTACAACAAAAATCGGAGCCCCTCATCCTCCCTCCTTTTTTCATATGAGACAAAATATAAATCAATGAGATAATAGAGATTGTGTTGTATTAAAAGTCAGCATCTGTGCTAAACCTCTGTGAGTAAAGTGCTTTAAACCCCACATGTATCTGAATGAGGTTCAACTGAAAGGCCGAAACGCATCTTTGTTCCTTAACAGTCTGCGCTGTCAGACCTTAAGGCTTTGAGCCTCATAAAACTAATCTGTAGTTTGTCGTCCTCAGATGTAAACATGCAGTCCTTGAAGCTTAATATAGCCTTTCTGATACTGGCCCTTGGTGGACTGCTACTGATATAGATATTTGAGATATACTGTAACAATAGTGGCAATATCAGCTGAAAGCTGGACAGTTGGACTGATAAAAACATCCTTAAATATTTTGGTATTTCTTTTGTATCATGTTACATACTGGTACACGTAAATATAATACATTAATAATACGCAAATATACATTTATTGTACTGGCCAAAATATTGTGGTCATCATTTGTTGAATTGTCCGGTCATAGTTTATATGAACAAGTGAGAGATTTATCTTGTTGATGGCCCAATATGAACTGTAAATAATGAGTCAGAATGTTACTAAAATTACTGGAATTTAGAGACTCAAATATCTCACAGTCCAGCCAGCTTGGTTTATATTTATTTATTTAAAAGGGACAAAGCATATTCATTACCATGCATACTTAAGTCCAACATGTTAATGTGCCAGATTTAGCCTTGCAGGCTAACTATTACCCACAGTTCCTGGCAAATTGATGATTAAAAACATACAAATAATATATAATAACACAAAAGTACATGCACAGACACTAAGCATGAATAATTAATAAATCAATGACATAACTGTGTCATATATGAAACACGGATGAAAGCACAATAGTACAAATGGAGAATCAAGCAAAAGCACACAGATGATAAAACAAAATACACATACACACATTTGGTGAAATTAGTAAAACAAGTCTAACCACTTCTCCAGTTTGAGTGTTTATAATGTGGCTAAAGTAGTAAGATTTAAAAATGTTCAACTGCCTCATGTGCAGGTTTGGAAAATAAAAAACAAATTCTTGCAAGTGAGTGAATTTCAAAAGCTGGTGAATTTATCGCTGCCAACACATTTTTCTTTTCTGTCCGTCCAAAGAGAGGCATGGCTAAAGTAGGAGCAGTTTCACTTAACTTTTATCATCAAATGGTGAATCACAAGCTGGTGTTTATGAGATTTAAACATCAGTGGCATTCATTTCAGGTATCCAGATAATGACTGTTATATGTCTTACTTTTCTTACACCTATGCTTTTGCATTGGTGTATCTGAACACACTGCACTGTGAAGAGAGAAGGTGTTATCACACCCACAGACCCTCAGAGTTATCAGTTCCACAGCACAAAGTGTTTTGGAAAACTGCCCCTTCTAAGCTCCTCTGATCCCATTTAAATTGCTAAGTGGGTTTTCAGACTGTTGCTTCGATGTGATTCAAAATGCTGCGTAGCCCGTTTGTGTAACTGTACTTATCCATTTAGTCGGGTAAAAAAAAAGTTTGGAAATTCTTGAAAACAAATATAGATTTATCACATTGCCATGATCAAACTTAAAAATGTCTGAATCAAGTATTGTTGGTTTTATGCTTGTTAGGCATATTTGGAAAATTGCAATTAAAAATGTGGGTGTTCCCACCACTGAACATTAGTTTGT